>NC_082712.1:125715119-125997619 GCF_030144855.1 Hypanus sabinus
ACGTTGGGTTGAAGGTTACTTTTAAGTAAAATACTCAACGTCTATTTGAGTCCTTCTTGTATTTATGAAAAACGCCAAACTTAAATTTGCCGCCAGCAGCAAACCAAAAATAACGTCAGCCAGCTGTCAACCTGAAAAATAAAAGGACTATTTCACTGAACAATTAAAACATATGAATATACGTAAAATAATACGCAATTAAAATATTTATCATACTTCTTCAGGTTGACTCACACCTGACAATGCAGTCGTATTCAGTAGGGATGGATCGATGCTTAGGGGAGTGACCGGGAAGGATAATGTGTTTTTTTCCTTTCTGAACTCACAGAAGCGTTTCCCAAACGATGTTTGCATTGCGATGATTGCAGAATGTAAATACTCCGAATTTATCATGTCGTGACATTGTTTGAACTCTCTCAAATTGGGGAAGTGAGACAATGTGCCTTTCTGTAAATCTCTGGCAAGCAACGTCAACTTGCGCTCGAATGCAAAACATCCCCCAACATGTGCAGGGCTGTACGTCCTTACCCCGTTGAAGAGCTGTGTTCAGCGTGTTCAGGTGCGCTGTCATGTCTACCATGAAGTGTAGCTTTTCCAGCCACTCTGGCTGTTCCAGCTCAGGAAAGTTGAGCCCTTTGCTGCCCAGGAAAGTTTTCACTTCTTCCAGACGCGCGACAAAGCGTTTCAGCACCTCCCCTCTGGACAGCCAGCGATAAAAACACGTTGTAGCGGTTGCTACACGCAGTCAGTAAACTGCAGTCAAAGATAGCTTTATTCGAACTAAACAGCCTTGCTTTTAAGCCTCCCTCAACCCGCCCCCCCATGGGCGCGGATGCTGCAAAAGACACGTACTCACAAACCCCCGTAGGCTATCTCCCTTAGCCTGAACGCTGGCTAATTGTGAGCCGGTTCGGATGTGTCAGGAAATGGGTCGCCCGCCACAACGTCTTATTTAGATTGTACAAGATCACCATAATCTTCAAATTTAGATTTACATTTCAAAAACTAACAAACTAACATAAAAAACATATTAATTAAATACTGACCATGTAGCGGTGTGCTACACGCAGCGCTAAAATTACGACACGGAGTCGGTAACTGCAGTCGAAGGAAAAAAACTTTATTCGAAATCTTCAGCCTCACTTTTAAGCCTCCCTCAACCTGCCCCCCCCCCCCCATGGCGCAGAGGCTCCAAAGCTCTGTGCTCGCAAACCCCCGTAGGCTATCTTATTGTGAGTCGGTTCGGATGTGCCAGGAAAAGGGTCGCCACAACCAATTATTTCCCAAAGCAACAGGGAGCCGCAGCACAGACCTAAAAGAGCCACATGTGGCTCCGGAGCCGCGGGTTGCCGACCCCCGCCCTAGGCCAAAGGAGTTAGGAGCACACGTGGCATTGCGCGGCTTCCAGCTCTCTCAGGAGCGTTGAGCGATCGAGTTCTTCGGGAGCGTCTCTCTCTCTGGGGTACCGCCTCCTGCAGCCCCCTTTTATCTTTACCTGCCGAGTTGTGGCTGTCCATCAAAGTAGGGTGATGCAATCTCCACCCCCACATTGCTCGAGGGGTATTCATGCCCATGATAGTTGTCACGTAGCCGGGACATACACATGACACAGGTGCCCCTACGAACAATGGTCAAAACCATTGTCTCTCGCTTCCGAGTCCCGAATTAATAGCGATCTTGCGATTCTCCGGAAGGAGGGGGCTGCTCCCGCTCCTTCGGCCTCTCAGAGCTGTGGTACCTTCATAACACCACATTGCTTCAGCTCTAGGATGTTGGTGGCCTTCTTGCATGAACTGCTTGCTTCGGGTCCTTCTATAGGATTTCCATATGATTAAGGTCAGGACTTGGCTCCAAAACATAAATTATCTTCTTTTTAAAACATTTTGTTGCTGATTTATTCCTTGTCTTTTGAATCATTGTCTTGTTGCATTATCCAGCTTCTATTAAGCTTCAGGTGTTGGACTGCTACCCAACATTCTCCTGTAAAATGTCTTGGTACAACTTTAAATTCATTTTTCCCTCAACTGAGGCAGCAAAGTAACCTCAAATCATTATGTTCCTTCCACCGTGCTTCACAGTTTGGATGAGGGTTTAGTTTTGGTATGCAGTGACCTTTTTTCTCCAAGCAAAGCAATGTACATCTCTGCCAAAAAGTTCAACTTTGTCTCACCTGTCTATAAAACATTGGTCTAGAAGCATTGTAGAATATCCAGGTGGTCTTTTGCAAACTTGAGACATGCAACAATGTTTTTTTTTTGGAGAGCAGTGGTTTCCCCCGTGGTGTCCTTCCATGAACATCATTCTTGTTCAGTGAACACATAAACAGAGACATTAGCAAATTCTAGAGATTTCTGCAGGTCTTTAGCTTTTACCCTCGGTTCTTTTTCACCTCCTTTGGCATTGCACTTGGTGCTTTTGGATGCCTACTCTGAGGGAGAGTAGTAATAGTACTGTGTTTCCTCCATTTGTAGGCACTTAATTTTACTGTGGACAGATAATCTCTCAGGTCTTTAGAAATGCTTTTATAGCCTTTTCTAGCTTCCATGAATCTCTACAATTCTTCTAATGTCCTCTGAAAGTTGTTTCCATCGAGGTCTGATGCACATTAACAGATATTTCTTGATAACAGCAAGCTCTGTCAGTAATCTGACTTTGTGTGTCTTTTTTATAGGGCAGGGCACCTCTACAACCCACTTCTCCAAACTCATCTCATTGATTGGAACACATCACTCCAAATAGCATTTGTAGAAGGCATTACTCCAGAAGGTCATATACTTTTTACAACAAATGCATGTAATATCGGATATTTTTTGTCAATAAATAAATGAAAAAGTACAATATTTTTGTGTTATTTAATTAATTGGGTCCTCTTTATCTAGTTTTAGGACTTATGTGAAGATCTGATCACATTGTAGGTCATATTTATGCAGAAATAGAGAAAATTCTACAGGGTTCACAAACTTTCTAGCACGAACTTTCTTTAGAAGTATCTTATTTTCTAGGTGTGTCAGGACCAGGTGCATGACAGATGCTGTGGTACCGGTTATAGAGCGATTCATTTGGTAAGCATATTGCTGAGTCCCAGTATGGCAGGAATGGAGTTTTTCATAGCTGCCATTACCAGCCGTTCAAAGCACCCCATGATGTTTGATGTCAGTGCTACTGGGCAGAAGTCATTTAGTTCTGAAGGTGTAGGGTTCTTTTGGTACACAGATGATGGTGGTTGACTTGAAGCATGTGGGGTCAGCAGCCTGGATGAGTGAATCGCTGAAGCTGTCCATGAAGACATCAGTGGTCTAGTGTGAACACTACCTGAGTACTTGGCATGGGATGTTGCAGGGCCTGATAGCCTTATGGGGGTAAAATCTCTACCAAGGCCTTCTAATTTCTGCTGCTGCTTTAGACATCAGTTGTTCACCTGCAGGGTGGTAGCATTCGTGGCTGGTGTGTTAAGTGCCTCAAAGAGTGCATAAAAGTTGCTTAAAGCATTGGGGAGAGAGACATCACTGGTATTATTGACACTAATTTTCCTTGCCTGGCCATGGTAGGCCCTTGATGCCCAGCATATATTCCGGGTGTCATTATCTGACAGGTGTTCCTGAGTTTTTTGTGTGTAGGTGGTCTTTACCCTCTTGATGCCTAAGATGAGATTTCTCTTGGCTGCTCTGAGAGCTATTCTATTTCCGGATTTGAAGGCAGTATCCTGAGCTTTTAGTAGGGTGCACACCTTTGCGTTCAGCAGGACCTTCTGGTTTGGCCATGAAAAGAGTGTTCTTGAGGTATGTATGGCATCTATACACTTATGGATGTAGCTGGCGACAGATTATGCATATTCCTTAAGGTCTGTGTCTTCCCCATTTGTGGCAGCCACCTTAAACATCTGCCAGTTAGTCCATTCAAGACATAGGGATCGCCTCATTAGGCCACAAAGTGATTGTCCTCTTTTTTTTTTTTTAATAATTTTTTATTGCATTTTTAAATGATTACAAAGTATGAAAAAACAATGTATATAACCCATACCCCCTCCCCTTAACCCCTCCCCCCTAACTGCCCCATAGAAAAAAAAAAGAAAGAAAGAAAGAAAGAAAGAAAGAATGCCTGGTGGTTGGAAGATCTCCACATGCTCCATGGAGTTCGTAATAATTTTAATATGTATATTTATTTCTTTCCCCTAATAACCAATTGTTTCATCTTAAAAGCATCTATATATTTAATCCTGTCTTTTGTAAATAAGGGCTCCAAATTTTCAAAAATGTTTCATATTTATCTCTTAAATTATAAGTAATTTTTTCTAATTGACTAGTTTCTCCAATTTCATTAGCAGTCAGTATGCTGGGATTAACATTATTGAGATGTGGTCAGAGAGGCCAAGATGAGGGCATGGGATGGCCTTGTAAGTACCACGTTTGTTTGTGTAAATATAGGCGAATCTGTTTGTTCCCCTAGTGGTCATGGCAACATGTTGATGGAATTTGGGTAAAATGCCCTGCAGGTTAACATGATTGAAGTCTCTGGCAATTATGAAGATGTCCGGATGCTTGACTTGTAGAGAGCTCATGATGCTGTAAAACTACTGTGATGAACACAATGATAAACTCCCTAATGTGGCTGGCAATTAACTGTAAACTATTCACTTGCCACAGAATAATGACTGCTAACTACAAATGAGTTTGTGCACCAACCTTTGTTAATCTACTCACAGAGCCCACCTCCTTTGGAATTACCTGACAGGGATCCTCAATCAATGCAGAGCAGAAGTATCCCGCCCAGATGAAATGCTGAGTTGGGCATGTTGTCATTTAGCCATGTTTTGCTTAAACCAGAATGCACCAGTTTCTCATCTTTTTTTTGTGTGTTCAGCTCATAATCAAACTAATCATACTAATAAGGATCAGAAAAATACACAATTACTTGGTAGGGTAGCATTTCGCACAATGCTATTCCAGCTCGGGGCATCAGAGTTTGGAGTTCCATTCCATAGTCAACTGTAAGGAGCTTATGCATGATAGTATTAAATGTCAAGCTGTAGTCAAAGAAGTGCATCCTAATGCATATATCTTCACTGTCCAGATGTTTTAGGGTTGAGTGAAAAGCCAATGAAATGGCATCTGCTGTCAACATATTGTGACAGTAGGCAAATTGGAACGGTTCCAAGTTGCTTCTCGGCAGGAATTGATATATTTTATCACCATCCACTCAAAACTTTACATTACAATGGATGTAAGTGATACTGGGCAATAGGCATTGAGGCAGGTTAACACATTCTTCCTGGACATTATAATTGAAAGTGGCTTGAAGCAGCTGAGTACCTCAGATTGCTGAAGTGACTGGTTAAAGATCTCAGTGATCACTCCAGCCGGTTGATCAGCACAGGTCCTTGTACTTGGCCAAGTATCCCATCTCAGCAGAATGCTTTCTGTGGGCTTACCCTCCTGGAGGATGCTGTCACATCAGCCTTGGAGACTAAAATCACAAGGTCATCAGGACCTTGGTTTGACAGTCATATAGAACATTAACAGCTTTGAGCTCATCTGGGGGCAAAACCCTGTTTCCACATATGTCACTTAGTTCACGTTATAGGAGCTGATAGCATTCAACACCTGCCCAGCTGTCGAGCATCTGTCACTGTTTCAAGCTTGGTCTGGAATTGCTACTTTGCATGTCTGGTGGCTTTCCAGAAGTTGTACCCATACCTAAGGACATTCTGGCAATTGAGGAAGTGCAGCGCAGATTCACTAGGTTGATTCCTGGGATGGCAGGGCTGTCTTACGCAGAGAGATTGGAGAGATTGGGCTTGTACACACTGGAATTGAGGAGATTGAGAGGGGATCTAATTGAAACATTTAAGATAATTAAAGGATTTGATAGGATTGAGGCAGGGAATATGTTCCAGATGTTGGGAGAGTCCAGTATCAGAGGGCATGGATTGAGAATAAGAGGTCAGTTATTTAAAACAGAGTTGAGGAAGAGCTTCTTCTCCCAGAGAGTTGTGAAGGTGTGGAATGCACTGCCTCGGAATTCGGTGGAGGCCAATTCTCTGGATGCTTTCAAGAAGGAGCTAGATAGATATCTGATGGATAGGGGAATCAAGGGATATGGGGACAAGGCAAGGACTGGGTATTGATAGTGAATGATCAGCCATGATCTCAGAATGGCGGTGCAGACTCGAGGGGCCAAATGGTCTACTTCTGCACCTATTGTCTATTGTCTATTGTATTTTACCTGGTCGCCAGACCTGAATGCCTCTGATCTGGCCCTTAGCAGATTGCAGATCTCATGGTTCATCCAGGGCTTCTGGTCAGAGAAGACTCTGAATGGTTTTGTGGTGACACACTCATCTATGACTGTTTTTATAAAGTCCGTTTAATAATCAGTGGTGATGTACTTTCATTTTGGGTGCCTGGAGTGCTTATGTGAAGATGTAGGTGTTTGATAAGTCTTGAATATAGCCCAGGCCACCATCTTGAAGTAGGCTAATTGGTTACTGTAAATTGTCTTGTGTTTACGCTAGGGTTAATTCAGTGGGTTGCTGGTGGTACAGGGGAAATAAAGGGCTAGAAGGGCATATTCTGCACTGTATCTCTAAATTAAATAAATAGATAGATAGATAGATAGATAACAGAAAATAGATAGATTACAATTCCTTTTCTGGGACTAAACAGTCTATCGAGCTGACTCAAATGTTCTCTGAAATGATCACTCCATTGCACCATTACTGCAAAGTTCATACAGTGAAAAAATAAGACATGAAGAACTCCTCACATTTACTCACTGAATTAGTAAGAGCATCTAGGATCCATTCAGAATCTAGTGCATACACTCAGAAATAAAATGAAAGCCCTTTAGAACTGAGGTGAGTGAGAATTTCTTCAACCAGTTCTGTGCTACGAAGCCACTCCTTGGTTATGGAAGTTGGACTCCCAGCAATGGCTTCCACCAAATGTTGTTGGACATGGTTCTTCAGCTGGGTCATGAAACTATGGAATTTGTTGTCACAGAGAGCTGTGTGGGTTGAATCAGTGGGTGAATTTAGGGTAGAGATTGATAGGTTCATGATTAGTAAAGGAGTTAAAGGTTACA
Source organism: Hypanus sabinus (assembly GCF_030144855.1). Taxonomy (NCBI): domain Eukaryota; kingdom Metazoa; phylum Chordata; class Chondrichthyes; order Myliobatiformes; family Dasyatidae; genus Hypanus; species Hypanus sabinus. Next base: position 125,722,200 of record NC_082712.1, read on the forward strand.
GTGAGAAGTGAGGAGAAGGGGGTTAAAAGACAGGACAGATTTGATGGGCTGAAATGCCTATTTTTGTACTTGTATCTTACGGTCTCATGAACTTGTACAGGGCCAAATCATTTCCAACTCAGTCCCTTTTGCAATGTCCTCCTGACAAATCTTTTGAGAACTAATATTGATGTGGGAGTGTTATTCTACAGATGAGCTAAGTGACAGCCTGAAGTGGTCAAACTCAGTCTGTGTGCCATGTTAGGGCATATTCTGGAGTTATGGCCTGTAGCAAATATTAATTTCAATGGCCATCAGTCTTCAGATTTGAATGTGTGTTGTAGATTAAGTTTAATGTGCAGCTCGGAACAAAAGTGCCTTTGGAGCTGCAGACTACAGTGAATTGAAACCAATGAACCAATTGCAGCTCAGAGTCATTGGTGATTAACATTCAGTTTGAGTGTCTGGGGTGTAGGTGTAAAGATCTGGGTGTTTGAAAATTATATACAATTAAAGGAAGCATTATGGATACATTATAACTACAGAATTAGCCTTTGATCTTTAGCATATCAAACTGTCATATAATATTGGATCAGGCATGCCTCTACCAAAAGTATCTCCAATGATGCCTGCTTGTTGTGCCGAACAAAGACTTTTCTATCACCAGCTTCAGTGTCTCCCGGTGACATTGATCACAGTCGCAACATGCCATACTCCTCCACCATGATTCCTGGGTGAATCCTGTCCTGCCGACAGGACCACTCACAAAAGATAAAGCTTGGAGTCTTCAACGTCGATCCCAGACCCCCAAGAAGTCTTGTAGCAATAGGAGACATGGGGGAAAGAAGCCTCTTGATATCCACCTACTGTCCTATTTAGATGAAGAATTATGAACAACAATACTTAGAAGAAACCAGAGCTGGAGGTCCAAATTCCCTTACTAAAGAGCGGCTTAGTGGCACAAAACTGGCTGAGCCCCGATAGGCAATGCTCCAGGGTTTAATATTAACAATATTCTTGCAGACCGGCCAAGGCGGGGATGGGGCAGTGGGGGTGTTAATATCAACCGGAATATAGGTGATAAGTCAACTATAAGTCACTTATAAATGGCTAATACACTCAATTTCATTTCTAAAAGGGTTTATCTAACAAATTTAATATTAAACACAGCGCATATTTTCCTCGCATGAATGCAGTGGTAAGTCCATTATAACTCACTTATAAGTCAATAGCGTCGTAACATTTTAAGTAACATTTGGATATTAAACACACAGCGCATATTTTCCTCGTATGAACATATAAAATCATTGCAACACACCAGTGAGAGGACAAGGTAAGGGCTGGAGGTCCCCTTGCCAGGCCGCAGCGGTTGCAGTCCGGAGAGAGCGACTGACCAAGCAAGGAAGAGTGCGGTAGGGTGTGTGCCCACCCCCACTTGTAGGATCTATCGGCTGACAAAAGTTTGGCTTGGGGGATGACTTTCAGTAGAATGCAGTGAGGTAGCTGCTCTGCTGCTTACGGAACCCTGAGCCCGAATTAAGTCATCTGCAAATATTTTAGCACCGGGTTCCCCGCGAACTTTCGGTGTGCTAAACAGGTTTAGAGGCGGCGCCCACCTGTCCGCGCTCCAGGCCGGTAGCAACGGCACTTCCCACTGGCCAGTTACCCGAAGCCAACCAGTGATCCCTGGCGCGAGGGTATCACTGCGTTTAGGCGACTGATGACCTCGCGTGCGTTCAAGTTCAACAGTGGGCGTGACAGGGAATGGGGAAAGGTGCAGCTGACTCATATTGCCAAATCATATTGTTTCCTCAGGGCCATGTTTTGCGGCCCGGTGGTTGGGGACCACTGGCATAGTTACCAATCTGCTCTAGGGTAGATACTGACAGAAGCAGCAGAGGGATAAACCTAACTGACCATGTCCTCATCGATCTATCTGAGCAAACAGTATCCATTCTACAATGTAACAGGTGTGACAATCTAAACTCCCTGTTCATCAGCATTGTGAGAGGACCTTCACCAGAAGACTGAAGCAATTTAAGGATCTAGTTCACCACCACCAACCCAGAACATAAAACATAGAACAGATCAGTGCTGGACAGGCCACTCAACCCTCAAATGTTGTGCCAATCTTGATGCCAATTTATACTAAATGTCCTCCTCCTATATGTCATCCATGTTTGGGGTGGGGCTTAGGAGACAATGGCGCCTAACGGCGACTCCTTTGCTTGCATCTTCGGAAACAGCTCTATTTCTATCTTTATTATCTGTATTTTTCCCTTTCAGGGTTCTTTTGAAGACTCCGACCTGGAGTTACACACTGACTTTGGTTCTTTGCTGGAATGGGACCCGCTCTTAGGGTCTTACGACTGACCACTATTCGATATGCCGAGGACGCGGCCTAGAAGACTAGCGTGCCTTCAGGGTTCTGGGATTTCGTGGCTCTGGAGGTGGGTGGGCTCGAGGCCGGTGCCTCCGCTGGAATCTGGTGTGTTGTGGGGAGTACATGAAAGTTCGAAAGCACTAAGCTGGTTGCTGGCTGTGTGCCCAGAGACTGAGTTCTTTGAGCACAGAGCTCGGAAAAAGCAACACAACAGACTTTTAACATCATAAATCAGCGAGTTGTTTGTTATATCTCCCCTCTTTCTGTGAAATAGGGACACCTATTTTTCCCTTATTAGGGAGAGAGCGAGAGCCTGTGGTATGTTGAATTACTGGGTAAGCGAGTAGTCTTTGATGTACTGCAAGTCTGTGTCTTTACTGATGCTTTGCTGCACTCTCGAGTGCTCGGTGGAGGGTGGGGGGGGGATCATTGCTTTTCTGCTGCTTATGTGTGGGAGGGGGGAGCTGGGGGGGCTTTGGGGTTCTAACATCTAACTCTCATTCATTCTTTGGGGCACTCTGTTTTCATGGATGTTGTGAAGAAATAGAATTTCAGGATGTATGTGTTGTTCATTTCTCTGACATTACATGTACCTTTGAAACCTTTGAAACATCTGCCCCTTCCCTTCATTTTCATGTGTTGATCTAAAAGCCATTTAAACTCCACTACACTGCCTGTTTCCACTATTACCCCCGGTAACCAATGCTTCCCTCCATGTCAGAGTTAAACTCCCCTCCACAACTGAAAAATCATGTCCTCTGCTGTTTGACATTCCTATTCAGCGCCAAAGATTCTGACTGTCTACCCTATCCATGCCTCTCATAATTTAAAAATAAACAGCTTCTGATGCTGAATGGAAAACAAAGTTTTCCCAACTTTTCCTTATATTTCATACCCACTAATCCAGGCAGCATCCTGGAAAATATCTCTGCACCCTCTGCTCAGTCTCCACATCCTTCAATAATGGGGCAGCCAGAACTGTACACAATATTTTAGGTGCAGTTGAATAAAAGTTTATATAACTGCAGCATGATTTCCTCACTCTTGTACTCAACAACCATACCAATGAAGGTAACTATGCCTTATGCCTTCCTTACCAATTTATCCTCTTGTGTAACCATTTTCAGTGCTATTAAGGGCTTGTATACTTACCATTTTCACTTATCTTCGCAGTTGCCTGGACTAAACTCTTTCTGCCACTCATCTGCCTACACCTGTAACTGATCATTATTCCACTGTACTTTTTGATAGTCCGTTACACTGTTGACAACTCCACTAGTCTTGGTGTCATCCACAAACTTGCTGATCCACACATCTATATTTTCATCCAAATGATTGATATGTATCATTAAATACCAAGGTTACAGCATAGGTCATGGACCTCTAGCCAGGGTATGGCCTTCCACTCTTATTCTCTGTCTTCTCTGGGGAAGCCAGTTCTGAATCCAAACTTGCAATTCAACCTACATCCAATATTCTGTCTTCTGAATCAGCCTATCACGAGGGACATTATGAAATGCTTTGCTAAAGTCCATGTAAATTGAATCCACCACCTTCCCCTCATCAAGCTCCTTTGTCATCTTCTCAAAAAACTCGATCAAATTTGTAAGACATGACCTGCCCTGCACAAAGCTATGCTGATGGTTCCTAACACAGAGGCAGAATATTCAATACTTTCCAGTTAACTGGGGCCTTGCCTGCGGCAAGCAAGGATACAAAGATCTTTATCAAAGCTCCAGCAATCTCTTTACTTGCTTCTATCAATATTCTGTGATATATGCCTTTAGGTCCCAGGGACTTATCACCTTAATGCTTATCATAAGACCCAGCACTATCTCCATTATCTTAAAATGTCTCAGCTCATTAGTATGCAGTATTCTGCCTCCACTATCCCCCAAATCTTTCTCCTTCGTAAATGCCATCACAAAGTACTCATTTAGTACCACAGCCATTTGCTCAGACTCAAAGCCCAATTTTTTTCCTTTATCCCAAAGTGGAGATTTCTTCTTCTTCATTATCCTCATGGACAATCAGAATTGATATATAAATGCTGTCTTCGCTGACTATATAATAAATTTTAAATTGTCTTTCAAAATGATGGTCTAAAAACAGTACAGTCTCCAAGCTCCTTTTAGATCTCCAACAACATACTTTTCTAATACAACGGTCCACCAGCTTTGTAGTGGTTTTACTCCATAGAACTCTCCATCAGTACAATTCCCAAACACTATTGTCTTCCACTACAGCTCAAGGCTTTGGGATCTGTCAGTATAATATTGGCATCTGGGAGCTTAAATTTTCTTCTGAACATCCTTGACCTGAAATGAATTCTGTTCTCTCTTTATCATTAATGAGTGCCTGCAAAAGGTATTTTGGTGAGAATTAAGTCAAAGAGTTTTCTCTCCTGTTATCTCCTATCACTCCAGGGATGCCAAGCCTTATTCTTAACCCTTTGAATGCACAATAATTTCATCCACATTAGTAAACTTGCTGAATTGGCAATGATACACAAAATGTACAAATGACAGGGTATACATTATGGAAGGGAGAATGGGAAAGTTACCTGTTCATTGTAAGAAATGTGCCTTGGTGGAGGAGAACGTTTTATCGTACAGAAACACCATTAACTAAAATTCCAGCACAAGTTGACTAGGCCATAAGAAAATATAAGTACCAGTGATTATTTCTTGAGGTCTGGAACTGAAAATTAGAGAAGTTAGGTTAAACTTACATTGAACTTGGAATATTGCATACAGTTTATTTTTTTAATTGAGAGATAGAGCACTGGAACAGCCTCTTTTGGCCCAATGAGCCTTTTGTATCTTGCTGTGCATTTACACCAATATGACCAATTAACCTACTACTCTGTATGTCTTTGGAATGTGAGAATAAACCGGAACATCCAGAGGCAACCTATACAGCCATGGGGAGCACATACAAACTCCTGAGTGGAATTGAACCCAGATTGCTGGCACTGTAATAGCATTAAGCATACCACTACACCACCACACCCTTCTTATTTCAATAGAGAGGCAGTTGAGAGGGTGCAGAGAAGATCTTAGAGGATGATGAGACAAAAGACCAGGAAAAAGATGAACATAACAGGACTCCTTTGTCTTGAGATGAGAAGGCTGAGATGTGATCTAATATAGCTCTTCAAAATAATGAAAGGTTTTGATGGAGTGAATGCAAAGGAAATTTTCCTCTTGTGAGAAATGTATAATTAAAGGCTGTCACAGTAAGATAGTTAGGACGTTTCTTTATCCAGAATGGTGAACTGAGTGACGCAGAGGGCGGATCAAGCAAATATTATTACATTTAAGGGAGGCTGTGCAAGTAAATCAGATAGAAGGGAATAGAGAACTATGCTGCTAGATTTTGAAGAGAAAAAATGGATAGAGGCTCCAGTGGAGAATAAACACCGAACTAACTGGCCTGAGTGACCCGTTTTATTTTTTATTTCCTGTGCATCCTCTGTGATAATTATGACAAAATCAATTATGTTGCACCAAATGTTCTAATTTGATGGTGAGGGTTGGGTGAAATTTTAAGAAGAAAATTAAAACTGGAGTATGTTTCAGCTGAGCATAGGAATTTAGTAGAGACTTGATAAAAATGTTCCACAACAAGGAAAGGTAGGCAAAAAAAAAAGTGTAGCCACAAGTTAGTGAAGTAACACAAGTTTATACATTTAGTCGTGTTAAATTAAGCCATGGCCCCAAGTACAGTGAAGTACAGTGTAATGAGCAACTTGCTTGCAACACCATCACAGGCAGGTAAGTACAGCCAGTAGAAAGAATTTAAGTTATGCATAAAATTATACCATACTGAAAAGAAAACACTGCAAAAAACATGTTTAGTTTCAATACGAAAAACAGGAGGGAGATGCTGAGAAATATTTTTCTCCATTTTCTACTGCTAAAACTAGTGGGCGCAATCTCAAGAGCTGCATTTGTTGGTATGGTTAGATCTCTCTCTTCACTGTAATTCCCTGCTCCAGAGTGTTGTAGGGACTAAGTTATTTCCAGGCTCAAGTAAATAGATCATTGGACTATAGCGATATTGAGGATTATAAAGATTAGAATGGAGTTAAACATTCAGATTATTCAGGAATTCAGACTCAGATTGGCCTCACCGAATGGCAGACCAGATTATATGGACTGCCTGATGAACCTTCTAGTCTTCATGTTCTTAAGTTGTTACCAAATTCAGGAACCACCACACATGTACAATCATAGTGACAGCCAGTACAAATTAACCACCATTTGAATTGTAATTTATGACCGCTTTAAATCGTGATGGTACAGTGGTGATACATTCTTGTTGCAGAACATATGGCTCAGATGTGACTTCAAGAGCAAGTGGCAGAAGGGCATCAACTGCAAGGCAAAAAGAGAAGCCCACTCCAAATCTAAAGCCATAGTCCAGCATGGAGTAAGGGAAGTAATGAAGTAGTGGTGGATTGAAAGGGCCCTAGAAATACAGAGCTTGCTGACTCTGGTGAAATCAGGGATTTCATTATTGCCACTAAAGCAGTGTATGGCCCAACCATCATGGCCCAAACCCCCTTCACTTCAAAGAGGGACAAAGGCTACTAAAGACAATGATACCATCAGTTCTTGATGGAAGGCCTCTTTCAGCAGCTACTTAATCATAACATCACTGTTGACACTGAAGTCATCAACCAGCTCCCACAACAGCCCATGAAGGAGAACATGAGTAAGCCTCCTAGTATCAAAGAAGTGCAGGCGGCTTGCAAAAAATTGAGGAACAACAAGACCACTGGGCCTGATGGAATTCCAGCAGAAATCCTCAAGGAAGGTGGCACAGAACTTTTAAGTCATATTCATGACCTGCTTGTCAAGATCTGGGATCTGGAGAAGATTCCATCTGAACTCAGGCATTGTCACATTTTTCAAAAAGGGTGACGAAGCTAACTGCAAAAACTATAGAGGCACCTCCCTCCTTTGTACAACAGGATAGATACTCACCCAAATTTTATGTGACCGCCTTTCACCTCTGACAGATCTTCTGTCAAACTCTCAGGGTGGCTTCTGTCCAGCCAGATCATTTGACATGATTTTTACAGCACTTCAATTGCAGGAGAGAGCCTGGGGAAAAAAAATCTCCCACTTTATATGGCCTTCATAGACCTTACAAAAGCATTTGATTTCTGTAAATCGTCCTGCCCTTTGGCAGCGATTGTCCAAACTCGGTGCCTGGAGATGCACCTCAAGATCCTGCAGCTCTTACACAATGATATGAGTGCAACATTCATCAGCAACGGTGGCTCTGAAACAGAACCTTTCAGTGTTGAGACTGGCGTCAAAGAGGGATGCATCGTTGGTCCCACCCTGTTTGCTGTTTTCATTCCAACCAATCATCACCTCATAGGCCGAGACCTCCCACAAGGAGTCCAGATTCTCTATAGGACAGATAGGGAGCTCTTTCACCTTAACAGGTTCAAGGCAAAGAGCAAGTTGTCAACTACTCCTATCATGGAGCTCCAATATGCAGATGACAACGGCTTTGTAGCTCCCTCTGAGGAGGATCAGCAGTGCATAATGGATGCTTTTGTCAGAGCATACAAGCTCCTGGAGTTTGATCTGAACATCAAGAAGACCCAGGTTCTGCACCAACTTGCTCTGATCAAGCTCCTAAACCTCCGGCCATCCAAGTTGACAACATCCCTCTGGAGAACACTGATCATTTCCCCAATTCTGGCAGCCTCCTTTCTTTAAGAGCAAACATTGACCTTGAAATGAATCACAGAATAGGCTGTGTGAGTGGAGCTTTTCCGAGGCTGTGAAAAAGAGGTTTTGAAGATTGGGTTATCAAGACCAACACTAAGCTCCTGATCTATAAAGTGTTAATCCTCCCCTGCTTGCTATATGGAGCAGAGTCATGGACAACATAGAGCAGGCACACAAAATCCCTAGAAATTCACCATCAAAGGTGCCGCCGAAGGGTTCTGAGAGTTAGCTGGAAGAACAGGTATACTACCTCCAGCACCCTGAAAGAAGCTAGCACCAAATGCAATGGGCCAGCCACATCATCCATATGCCTAACTCCTGCCTATCTAACCAGCTCCTGTTTGGCCAACTCAAGGGTGCAAAGCACACTCCTGGAGGGCAGAAAAAAGTGGATAAAGGGTAATATCAAGACCCTCCTGAGGAAGTGCCACATCAACATGAATGGATGGGAGAAACTAGAACAGGATAGGAAAAGCTGGAGAAGGATTGTCTATGAGGGGACTGTACTGTTTGAAGAATACCTCCACCATGCCATTGAGACTAAGCAGCCTCAAAGTAAGGAGAGATTGGGAAAGGCCCACCTCTGTTCAGCCTCTTCAGTCATCTCAAGACCCACAAGTAACTAGATCAACCCCCAGGAGAAGATTCATGCTCAACTATGAGTGATCGCTGCTACTGATGTCTTATTAGATAACATTTTGATACATAGCAAGATTCTACAAAGAGCCATGGGACAAGATATAGATATGCTATTTTGTTGGGTTATTTTCTGAAAATGCAACAATTCATCAGCTGGGATTTTAGCATTCAACTGGGAATGATCTTAACTTCCTGACTCAAAGCTTATAGTGTTTCTAAATGACCCATTGCTGAGAATAAGTAAGCAATGAAATAAAATAGTTTTGTAAAATGAAATAAAAATATGGAGCAAATTAAGATCTTATGGTTCCTTCAATGGCAAAGTAAGATGCTTCACATTAATTAGGTTGTATTTAATGTAAGCCTGGAATTATATCAGTACCTGTCAATGCAAAAACGCAGTAGAAGGAGAGAATTGAAGAGATCCATTGTCCCATAATTTGGTTACCCATTAACAGTGCAAATTCTCTCGAAATTTCTCTGGCAGGCTGTTAACAGAGGCTTTAAATATGATATAAAATAAAAAATTATTGAGACTGTCCTAAAGGAAAAATACTTAGTAAGCATTCTAGCACCTGTGCACATTGCTCCTTTGGTTGACGTTTTCTGAACAGATCACAAAAATGGATATTTCACTTTCTAATGTTTTTTATGTTTGTTTTTTGTCTTCGATGCGATCATGGAACTGTTGGAGCCTGTGATTTGCAGTTTGGAGATTGTTCGGGTGTTTCAGCACTCTGCAGTCTCCGAGAGGACTCCCAGAGGCCAAGGCAGCATGTGTAAAACTTATGGCGAGAGGGCTGTGGGACAAGAGCCAATGTTCGACTCCATTTTGTCAATTAAGCTTCCATTGTTCACTGATTAATGTGATGAGGGAAACTGAAACATCGAGATGATGTGGAAGATGAGTGCCGGCTGCCTGCCTTTTAATCGCTAAGGAGATCACTCCACTCCCAGAGAGGGGAGACTGCATTTTGATCGCTGGTAGGATCGCTCAGCCACCGGAGAGGGGAAGCTGCCTTTTGATTGTTGGTGGGATCGCTCTGCAGCCGGAGAGGGGAGGCTGCCTTTTAATCGCAGGTGGGACCACTCCACTGTTGCAGAAAGAAAGGCCTTCTGCTGTGCCTAGAGGTTTTTTGCATTTTGGATATATACTTTGACTATGGACTTATTTTCAGTCTGATAGTTTTTATATTCTATGTTTTTCCCCTTATCTTTCTGGTTGTTTTTGTGTGCGGAGGTTGGGGATTTGGGAGTTGAAGTGTCTGTTCCATTTTTGTTCATTGCTTTGTGCGGGGAGGATGGATTTGGGGGTTGCCTTTCCTTTCTTTCTTGGTTTTATGTCTATCTGGAGAAGAAGAATTTCAGGAGTTGTATACATAGATGATAAATGGATGTTTGAACCTTTGAAACTTTGGTACATCTCAGTTGGCAACCGTATCAGTACGACAAAGAAATTCTGACCTCAGAAACTTCTACTCTCCAACCAAAAGCTCCCCCTTCTAACAGCTCTTTGGTGTTAAAGAATTGAGCAAAATGTTCAATGGTAAGATGTATGCATTAAAAGCTGTTCCCCAGGTTATAAATACCAGACTTATGGACACACTTGCAAACAAATTACCTGAAATAAAATTATTAAATTCTGAAGTCCAAAAGACATACATATGTTCATTCTTACAAATAGCAGAATAAGCTTTATCTCACTCTCTATTGTTGTTTCTTATTAGCTTTATGTGCTTGTAATGCTAACATTACAAAGTTCAAAGTGAATTTATTATCGAAGTATGTATATGTCACCATATACTACCCAGAGATTCATTTTCTTGTGGGCATTCACAGCAGATCCAGGCAAATACAGTAGAGTCAATGAGAAAATGCACATAAAACACAAACTGTGCAAATACAGAAGAAAAAGAAATAATAATAATGACAACAAATAGATTAATTAATTAATTGATTTTGAGAACATGAGTTGTGGAGTCCTTGAAAGTGCGAGCATTGATTGGGGAATCAGTTCAGTTTTGAGGTGAGTGAAGTTATCCACACTGGTTCAGGAGCCTGATGGTTTAAGGATACAATATGGTTAATATATTGAGTAATTTTTGTTCATTTTATGACTTGTAGACAAAATCAGCTTTTGGACATCTGAAAAAATTGAATCTATTTATAAGCTGAGAATAGTCTGTACTTCACTAAATCTGAGCAGAGCTTTTGTTTTCAACATGATCAGTAAGCATACCAAGATGAGCAAAAGTTAAGCAAAGATCAGTTTTCTAATTCCAACTCAAGATTGTTTAATGTCATTCCCCGTACACAAGTGTAAAGGAGACCAAAATAATTGTTACTCCCAATCCAATACAGTCATAAAAAGCACTAAAGGTAAAGAACACAATAATAATAATAGAACCCAATAAATCAATATACATAAGATCGCTTATATATATAAACTGATTGTAAGAATTTGATATGATTTATGTTGACCCTTCACAACTACAGTTGAGCCTGGCACAGATCTCAAGTCACCTATAAAACTTCTATTTGTGTTTTAATCTCCACATTGGGAAAGGGAAAAGATCCTGGGGGGATATTGGTGTTGTGTGTTGAGTTTTGGCATTTATTCAATAATGTTGTGGCAAGGTCCCATGTTTGAATAGGCAATGGTGTTTTATAGCTTTACCTTCATGGAAAGGGAGTGCCTGTTTACACTTCTTTCTAGCTTATACACAAGTTCCACTGTAAATCCTAGGAGCTGCTAAAACTGTACTGCACTTCATCACCAGGTGCATTCAGCCTTCTCTTCAAAGCACTCTGTTTGTAAATAGATTCAAAGCCAAAGACAACAGAAAGCAGAAAACCCACAATATTTTATAAACACCTGTGATGCCTAATGTTGGCAAACAAGATTTCATAAAAGGTGCATCATGCGTTTGTGTTCATCTTTGTCACAGCTTTCCAGTTATCTTGTAACTAACTTTAACGATTAGTCCCCAGAGATTCAAGGGTTCACTGTGCACTTAATATGTTCTTTATGACCTGGGTTACTGTGAGTTAAGTGGATTGTCCTTTGGTGGGTTTTTAGAACATAACATTTTTAATCGCACATTTTTCCCAGGTTCAAGTGGTTCCAAGAATGTGGATGTGCTGCTAGAAATTCAGGCCTATTTCATTAAGCCTTCTGTGGGAAGCTATGACACTTAGTTTCTCGCCTCATCTTTGCCAATAGTTTGTTTCCAAGAGGCACAGCACGGTGGTGCAGATAGTGGAACTGCTACCACATAGCACAGACACCCAACTTCAAACCTGACCTGGAGTGCTGTTGTGTCAAGTTTGCACCATCTCCCACATGGGTTTTCAAAGCATCCTGCCGTGTCATTCCATGACCAAAATGTGACAGTTGGTAGGTTAATCGGTCACTGTAAACTGCTCATAGTGTGTGAATGAGTGGTAGAACCTGAGAGGGTTGATGAAAATGTGAGGAGAATGAAATGGGATTAATGTGGGAATAATTGAAATGGATGGTTGACGGTGCATCACCCAGTGAGCTGAAGACCATGTTTCTGCACTATATGTGTCTTATAAGTGTATGATTAGCATGAATATCCAAAAGTTATAGATGCCTTCATATCTCCATATGACACAGCAGGTGGCTATTTCAGCCTACCAAATCTGAGACTCAAACAGTTGAAGGTTGGTTAATCAGCATTATGATGTATTGCATTCAGTAAACACAATAGACTGTCTAGGAAGTGTCGATCTCAGGAACCTTTGCTCTACAACTAGGTTCTCCTACTAACAGCTCTTTGTTTTGGCATTTTAAGATTTTGGCTTAATTCTAGTTAAATTGGTAAGGTGTGCAGGCAAACCATCCATTCACTCAGTCAGTTCACTGGATTGTTCCTGGAAAGAGGGATTTGATAAAGCAATGCATGATTCTGAAAGTAAAGGTGGTAAGATAGTATTTCCAAAAGTTGGAAAGTCCAGAACTAAGGAGTTCAGTTTCAAGGTATGGCTTTGGTCAATTATCACTGAGGATAGAAGAAATTTCTTCTTTCAGTTAGCTGTAAATCTTTGTTTTTTTCTATTTTGAGGAATTATGGATGTTCAGTCATTGAATGTTAAAGGTCAAAGCCATTAGATGATTGTAAATCAAGGAATTTGGGAATCATGGGAAAGTGAACTTGTCACTTAAAGTAAAATTGCAAAGGTATATGGACAGGAAAACAATGGAGGGTTATGGGCTGAGTGCGGGTCAGTGGGACTAGGTGAGAGTAAGCATTCAGCACAGACTAGAAGGGCCAAAATGGCCTGTTTCCATGCTGTAATTGTTATATGGTTTATATGGTACAGGATCAGATGTTCTTATTGAATGACCTAGCAACGTTTCGCATTCTTCTAGACTGTGAAGTGTTTCCAAAGTGTAAACATAGTTGTAGCAAAGGAAGCAGAAAATCTGAGCATAGAAACATGCCTCAAACAGCAATGTGATAATTTAGTGAAGGTTGATCAGAAATAACTTAGGTGGGAAACAAATGTGTATTCCACTGATCTTGGAAACCTTTTCAAGGATTCATTTTACACCCATTTGAAAGAGTAAATGGGAGCAAATTTATCAACCCATCTCAAAAGTAGAATTTCTGGCAGTTCAGTAGATTAGGTTTCATGTGTCTGTAAAGTTTCATTACCTTCTAAATCAATGGCTTCAGGATAATCCCTGAACCAATGGTGATACTGTTAGAAGGTTTATTTTCTGCAAATGCAGCCATTTTTTAATGATTTCCCATCAGTTGACTCTTTTAATATTTTTCCTCTCTGAGTTATCTACTAAAAAGTACACTCATGAAGAAAAGATATGCAAACTTTAACTATGTGAATGCCAAAATCTTGTGACTGTTCCAAGTTGATGACTTGTCAGAAGGTACTAAATCTTGACTGAATCAACTGATATTTAACAACATCTCTTAGATCTTTGAAACACAGTTTGAAAAGTATCCTCTGAATTAGAACTCACAGTTTGTGAAAAGCACTATCTAGTAGCATTAGTATTAGAAAAGTCAAAGTGTTCCCTTTGCCTTGTAATGACCTGGTCCCCAATATTCATATATTTATGGAGTTCATTCCTGTTAAAAAGGGCATTTGCTACACATCCCTTCCCCCTCTGATCCCACCTCTCATCTGTGCCGGGTCTTTACCATTCACTCCGACCTTCAACTCTGAGACTCTGTCCTCAGTAAGGGCCTCAGCTTTGTCCCCCTTCACCCACACCTCAGCCAGTTCCGCGTACATCATGATGCTGAACTCTTCTTCCGCCGGCTCCATCTCCGAGCTTACTTCTTTGACAAGGACTCTCCTACCCCTACCGATGACCCCTTCTCCCGTCTTCAACCCTCCTCCTCTTCATTGCCATGCCCCTCTGGTCTTCTGCCTGCTCTGGATCTCTTTATTTCTAACTGCTGATGGGACATCAACCGTCTTCACCACACCCTGTTCCAATTCTAACCTCTCTCCTTCTGAAAGCTCTGCTCTCCGCTCCCTCCGCACCAATCCCAACCTCACTATAAAACCTACTGATAAGGGGGGAGCTGTTGTTGTCTGGCGTACTGACCTCTACCTGGCCGAGGCACAGCGACAACTCTCTGATACTTCCTCTTATTTACCCCTTGATCATGATCCCACTAAGGAGCACCAGGCCACTGTCTCCTATACCATCACCAACCTTATCAGCTCTGGGGATCTCCCACCCACTGCCACCAACTTCACAGTTCCCACACTCTGCACTTCCTGTTTCTACCTCTACCCAAGATCCACAAACCTGCCTGTCCAGGTAGACCCATTGTCTCAGCTTGCTTCTGCCCCACCGAACTCATTTCTGCATACCTTGACACTGTTTTATCCCCCCTTGTTCAGTCCCTTCCTACCTATGTTCATGACACTGCCCATGCTTTGAATTTTTTCAATGGTTTTAAGTTCCCTGGCCCACACTGCCTTATTTTCACCATGGACGTACCGCCCCTATATACCTCCATCCCCCACCAGGAAGGTCTCAAAGCTCTCCACTTCTTTTTGGATTCCAGACCTAACCAATTCCCCTCTACCACCACTCTCCTCCATCTAGGGGAATTAGCTCTTACTCTCAATTTCTCCTTTGGCTCCTCCCACTTCCTCCAAACCAAAGGTGTAGCCATGGGTCCCAGTTATGCCTGTCTTTTTGTTGGCTTTGTGGAACAGTCCATGTTCCAAGCCTATACAGGTATCCGTCCCCTTCTTTTCCTTCGCTACATCGAGGACTGCATTGGCGCTGCCTCCTGCACGCATGCTGAGCTTGTCGACTTCATTAACTTTGCCTCCAACTTTCACCCTGTCCTCAAATTTTCCTGGTCTATTTCTGACATGTCCCTCCCCTTTTTTGATCATTTTGTCTCCATCTCTGGAGGCGGCTTATCTTCTGATA
The DNA here is from genome assembly GCF_030144855.1 of Hypanus sabinus. Classification (NCBI taxonomy): domain Eukaryota; kingdom Metazoa; phylum Chordata; class Chondrichthyes; order Myliobatiformes; family Dasyatidae; genus Hypanus; species Hypanus sabinus. Next base: position 125,737,402 of record NC_082712.1, read on the forward strand.
TCTACTATAAGCCTACAGACTATCACAGCTACCTGGACTATTCCTCTTCCCAACCTATCTCTTGCAAAAACGCTATCCCCTTCTCACAATTCCTCCGTCTCTGCTGCATCTGCTCTCAGGATGAGGCTTTTCATTCCAGGACGAAGGAGATGTCTTCCTTTTTTAAAAAAAGGGGCTTCTCTTCTTCCACCATCAGCTCTGCTCTCAAACGCATCTCTCCCATTTCTCGCACATCTGCCCTCACCCCATCCACCCACCACCCCACTCGGGATAGGGTCCCCCTTGCCCTCCAGCCTCCACACCACCAGCCTCCGGATCCAACGTATTATTCTCTGTAACTTCTGCCACCTCCGACAGGATCCCACTACTAAGCACATCTTTCCCTCCCCCCCCCTTTCTGCTTTCCACAGGGATCACTCCCTATGCGACTCCCTTGTCCATTCATTCCCCCCCCCCATCCCTTCCCACCGATCTCCCTCCTGGCTCTTATCCTTGCAAGCAGAACAAGTGATACACCTGCCCTTACACTTCCCCCCTTACCACCATTCAGGGCCCCAGACAGTCCTTCCAGGTGAGGCGACATTTCACCTGTGAGTCGGCTGGTGTAGTATACTGCGTCCGGTGCTCCCGGTGTGGCCTTTTATATATCGGCGAGACCCGACGCAGACTGGGAGGCCGTTTTGCTGAACACCTACGCTCGGTCCGCCAGAGAAAGCAGGATCTCCCAGTGGCCACACATTTTAATTCCACATGCCATTCCCATTCTGATATGTCTACCCATGGCCTCCTCTACTGTCAAGATGAATCCACCCTCAGGTTGGAGGAACAATATCTTATATACCGGCTGGGTAGCCTCCAACCTGATGGCATGAACATTGACTTCTCTAACTTCCGTTAATGCCCCTCATCCCCTTCTTACCCCATCCATGATATATTTAGTTCCCCCCTTTTTTCTCTCTCTCTGCCCATCACTCTGCCTGTTCTCCATCTCCTTCTGGTGCTCCCCCTCCCTTTCTTTCTCCCTAGGCCTCCTGTCCCATGATCCTTTCCCTTCTCCAACTCTGTATCCCTTTTGCCAATCACCTTTCTGGCTCTCAGCTTCACCCCAGCCCCTCCGGTCTTCTTCTATCATTTTGCATTTTCCCCTTCCCCTCCTACTTTCAAATCTCTTACTATCTTTCCTTTCAGTTAGTCCTGATGAACGGTCTTGGCCCGAAACGTCGACAGCGCTTCTCCCTATAGATGCTGCCTGGCCTGCTGTGTTCCACCAGCATTTTGTGTGATTTGCTACACTAACTCTTTCTATTGATTTGTCACCCTTGGAGTCTGAAATGGTTAATCCAGACCCATGAAAGACTGCAGATGTTATAAATCTAGAACAACACACACAGAATGCGAGAGGAATCCAGTAGGTCAGGCAGCAACAATGAAGAGAATGAACAGTAAACATTTTGGGCCAAAACTCTTGATCAGGACTGGAAAGAAAGCGGGCAGAAGCCAGAATGCAAAAGACCTACACCCTTTTATTCTGGCTTCAGTGCTCTTTCTTTCCAATCCTGATGGAAGGGCCTTAGCCCAGAGTGTCAGCAGTTCATTTCCCTCCACAGATGCTGCCTGACATGCTAAGATCCTCCAGCATTTTTTGTTCATATTTATGGTTAGTGCAGCCTGGGGATGTTCCTAGGGATTCGAGTGAGGGAACATGTGGGATGGCTGGATGGCCACAAAAAAACAAAACTCCAATGAAGCCAAATGACTCATTCAAATAACATTACTTGCCAAGCCAAAACTGCATGTACATCATATTATCTGGGACTCCCACAAACATGCAGTGGCACATCCCTGTGGATTGAGCACCGGTTAATGAAACAATTCTCAGTTTATTCATGTTAGGACTGGGCTTGCAAATGGGAAATGAGGGCCCGAACCTTTGCTTGCAACCTAAAGCTGAAGTGTAAATTGATAGATTGGGATTCTTTCCTCTTCTTCTTCGATGCAAAGATTATGTATAACCACAATATTTCCAGTTGTATTGCCTTGCATGCTTTGGAGGCCTAACAGATACAAAAGCTCCGATCCTCTCTAATTGTCTTGCCCTTTCCCCCAGGAGAGTGGCAAAGGAGATCATCAACAAACACACCTGCTTTACATGATGTGGAACCGCAGGCTGGCATGTACGGTACCTCTCCTCTTCTGTAGTTACAGGCATCTTATTGCAGAAAAGCTGAGTGCCCAAGAGGCTGGCAATAAAACTGTTCAACTCTCTGATGTTGCCTCTAAACCAGGCTGCAGCAGACTTCATAACTCAGCTGATGGACTTCCAATATTTTGCTGAGAATTTAAGGCCAGGAGGTGGAACGGCAAGAAATCAGGAGGGAATTCCAAAGCTTGGAGCCTTGCCATTTGAGGGTATTCATGTAGCAGTTCAAATTGGAGGTGTCAAGAAGGTATAAGCATAAGCATTTCAGACAGCTGAAATGTTTTCATATATAATGTGGACTCTGGCCATGGAGGAATTGGGAAACAAGGTTTTGTTGGTCTGGAAGCCATTATAGGTCAAAGATAAAGGTGAAAATTAGGGACGTGTGAGCTTTGAGACTCACCCCTATTGACATCAATGGATCTGGGTTAAGAAGGTGAACAGCTTTAAATTCCTCAGTAACATATCACTGAGGACCTCACTTGAACTGTACATACCAGCTGTCTGGTGAGAAAAGTACAAAGACGCCTCTTTCACCTTAGATGGTTGAAGAAGTTTGGCATGAGTCCCCAGATCCTAAGGACTTTCTACAGGGGCACAAATTGAGAGCATCCTGCCTGGTATGGGAACTGTACTTCCCTCAATCGCAGGACTCTGCAGAGAGTGGTGCGGACAACGCAGCACATCTGAGGATGTGAACTTCCCACTTATTCAGGACATTTATAGAGGTGCATAAAAAGGGCCTGAAAGAACAATGGGGACCTGAGTTGCCCCAACCACAAACTGTTCCAGCTGCTATAGTACGGCAGCATAATAGCCAGGACCAACAGGCTCTGAGACACCTTCTCCCACCAGGCAAGCAGACTGACTAATTCATGCTGACATAATTGTATTTCTAAGCTATATTGACTGTTCTGTTTTATATTTTACTGTACATACATAGTACAAATTACTTTAATTTGCACATTGCACATTCAGAAGGAGATGCAATGTAAAGATTTTTACTCTTCATGTATGTGAAGGATGTAAGAAATAAAGTCAATTCAATTCAATTCATAAGCCCTTAGAAGAGCTGTACAAAGGTATCATGGACACTTACAATAATGGCAATGGTGGGACATTGTTACTGTGATGGGAATAAATGCTTTGGTCATGGTGAGGATTTGGTCAGGAGTTGACTCACCATCAAATAGATTGAACAAAACTGAAGACTGTTTTCCACCTGGCTGCTAAGTGAAGTGTACCTGTCCTTAGGTGTAACATTCAAACCTGAATGCATCCTGCAGCTGGGGTCTGAGCAGACCTCAGATCAAACACTTTTTAATTCCTTTTTTTTTCATATTTCTACTTGTTTTTAATGGGCTTTTTAAAAGTTCTGTTCTTTAACAGGAACCTGTGGTGAAAAGTTGTTTTTCAGAATGGTGGGAAGGGTACAGGTGTGATCCCAAGGGTTGGTAATACAACGGAAGTTCTGTACGTCTTTGACCTGTGATGCAGGCCACACTTTCCAGAGCAGCAGGCGCCACAAACCCCGGAGCTGTAGCGAAGTGTGACAAGGCTCATAAGAAGATGGTAAGGACAGACTGCTGGAGTGGGAAGATGAAATTTAATGCGAAACTGAATGTGTCATATTTTGAAAGGAAGAATGACATGATGCAATATAAAACAGAGTGCACAATTTCTGAAATAGCACAAGAGCAATCAAACAGTTCTGCTGACAGTGAGAGGGCGGGATAAGCACATGGTTCAAACAACAGACAGGATCTTGGGTTTTATTAACAGTTTAAGAGCAAGAAAAATATTCTGAAGTTTTACAAAACAATGAGGCATTGTATTCTGTTTTGGGCAATGTACTTTAGGGTCAAGTATGAAGGCTTTAAAGAAGATGCTGAAGGGAAGTTATTAAAGTGTTGCCAGTGAAGAGGGATTTTAGTTATGTGGGTGTAATGAAGCTGGGGATTTTTTTCATTGGAGCAGAGGCAGTTGCAAATAAGTTTGTTAAAGAATTTAAACTCAGGAAGGGTATGGTCAGTGTGGTGGAGGGGCCAAGAAGTAGGGGATATAGAGTGAAGGTGATCACTGAATAAAATGTAGGTGATGTGAGATAAAGCTTTCAAAAGCTGGTGTCTGGAGTTCATTGCCAGGCCTAGTACTGTCAACAGGGCCAAAGGTGGCCTTTGAAAGGGGCTGGATGGGTTCCCAAAGGAAGGAGTTTACAGGGCTATGGGAGAGGGTGAGAGAGTGAGACCAGCTGAATTGTTCTCACACAGACCTCCAAGGGGCAAAATGGTCTCTCGCCATTCTTGTAACTAATCTATGACTCGGAGAAGCAGTTGTAACAGGATTGGTGTCTGGCAGTCTGGACTACTGAGTCACAGTTATAAGTTCAAAACATAATATTTAAAATATCAGAATTAATAAATCTGGAATATAAAATAAAATATGTAAATAAATCTACTATCCTTTAGAGAAGAGCTCTGCCAACATCAGCTGGTCAGGCTGGTAGATGACTCTAGGCCATTTAGTGAGACTGATGTCTAACTGCCTTCTTCTGCCCAAGGTGCAATGTGGGGATGGATGATAAACATTGTCCGTACCTGTGATGTTCATTTATACAATATATGGCATGAAAGTACTCTCTAAGACGGTGACAGAGCAGTCTGCTATACTTAATTTCTTCCTCCCCCCAGTAGCTCTGTACCATTAAGACCATCCTGTTACGGGAACTGTGCTACCCTCAATAGCAGGGCACTGCAGAGAGTGGTGCGGACAGCCCAGTGAACCTGCGGATGTGAACTTTCCTCTATTCAGCATGTTTACAGCAGCAGGTGTGTAACAATGGCCCAGCCCGGAGGATCATCAGGGACTCCAGCCATGCCAACCACAAACTGTTTCAGCTGCTTCCGTCTGGCAAGTGGTAGCACAGTATTAAGGCCAGGACCAACAGGCTGTGGGACAGCTTCTTTCACCAGGCCATCAGATTTATCAACACATGTTGATCTGATTGTACATTATATCTGTCTGTACATACACATATACAAAACAATTATGTATACAATCTTAGTGTCTGGGCAATATCCTCCCACGTTTCCCTTCCTCATTGCTTGTACTTAGCGATGGAGACGCAACAAGAAGGTTTTTGCTCCCTCATGTTGTGCGATGAATGTAAGGCATAAAATTCTGATTCTAATTCCGATTCTGAATATCCCTGTCTGATAGTGCTGACATTATGCTTATTGGGTACTCACACTAGGCTAACGCACAGCCCGGACACTTCTGTTTGTATTTCCATACTCCAGGACAGCGGCATTCTTTGATGCCTCCTATTTGTTGTTGCTTCCTGTTTCAGGGAGGGGACAAACTGATGGGTGGGGTGTCTTAAAAAAACATGCCTGCTTGTGCTGGCACATGCTTGGTGCTGCCTCAATGGAAGAGCTCATTTTGGGGGACGCGGGAGAGTGCTGGCTCCTGGAAAATGATTAGTTATTGATTCATTTCAAAGTTCAAAGTTTCAACAGTACATTTATTATCAAAGAAAATATACATTGCACAGCCTTGAGATTTGTTTGCTTACAGGCAGCGACAAAGCAAGAAACCCAAAGAACCCATTTAAAAAAAAAATCAAAATGAAAACCAGCAACCATGCGCAGAGGAAGGGAAAAAAAAACACATGGAAACAGTGGAAGTGAGTAACAACATGCTGAACCGCAATGAGTCCTTAGGTCTGAGCCCCAGACTAGGCCCAAAGCCTCGAAATCAGTTCATTATATTAGCAGGCATGGAGCACAGCAGCCAGGGCAGACATCATAGACTCAGTGCCATGGACAAAGTAGTGAACATCGTGGGAGAACAAACAAAATCAGTTCTCACCTCCGATCCCGAAACCCTCTCTTTCCAGTCTGTCTGAGCCAGTGTTCAAATCATCCAAACAATGTATTGTACCTCACACTAGAACCTGGGAACCACTGCAGTGAAAGGCTCCAGGCCTAGACCATGCTGCCCAATGACTTGCTCCAGGCCAAGATTTTGCTGTCCAGCCTGAAACTGCTTTTGATTTCTCCAAATCGGCTTGGAACCCAGAGATCCAACCTCACACTCAGGTTAGATCAGCCAACTGGCATTGAATCTCCTCTGCCTGTATTTCTCCACTCTGAGTGTCTCACTCCATCTGCATTGATTTGACCACAATTTACTTCAGAGATGGTGTTACTAAAATGTTTTAGTTGAATTTCTTTCCCTTTTGAATTGCCAGTGAGTTTTTGCATGCTCTATTTGTTTGTTGTGCGATGTCATTGTGATCTTGTATTTGTGATTAATGTATTTGTGGGCTTTTGTGATTGTGGAGAAGGATGTGAATTTCTGTATTCAGGCTTATGGTAACAATGGCCCTGCATCCCAAAGAATGGACACTATCCCTTTTCTCCTGGAGCAGGGACTCCCAACCTGGAGTCCACAGACCCCTTGATTAATGGTCGGGGTCCATGGCATAAAAAAGGTTGGGAATGCTTATCTTAGAGTAATGAGATCCTTACTTAATGGTTCGTTTCAGTGAAAGTGGGGAAGAGAGAAAGAGACGCTCTGATAACGTGAGATGTATTATGTCAGACTGGTGGCTTGGAGCTGTAGTCCTGAAGGTCTGATGGTATATATCTGCATTACACACAAAATGTTGGAGGAACTCAGCAGGCCAGGCAGCATCTCTGGAAAAAAGTACAGTCGACATTTCGGGGCAAGATCCTTCAGCAGGACCTTGGCCCAAAACATAGACTGTACTTTTTTCCACAGATGCTGCCTGGCCTGCTGAGTTCTTCCAACATTTTGTGCACGTTGCTTGGATTTTCTCTTGCTTGTATGTGTCTGCATTTTCTCTTCCGTCATTTCTGTTATTTTGTCATTTTTTCACTGTATATATTTTTGCACTTCCCGAAATTTTTACCTCTGGCACACAATGAACACCTTAGCACTGAATATGCTATTGCAGACTGCCATTTGATTTGTAAAATCCACACCTTCATAGGCGCACATGACCCTCACCAGAAATTCATGGTGTGACAAAGACGTAAGAGGTTCTGCAGATGCTTAGAATTGAGAACAAATTGCTGGAGGAACTCAGCAGGCCAGGCAGCATCTATGGAAATGAATAAACATTCAACTTTTCAGGATGAGACCCTTCTTCAGGACTGAAAAGGAAGGGGGTAGATGCCAGAATAAAAAGATGAAGGGAGAGGAAGGAGGACCAGCTAGAAGATGCTAGGTGAAGCAGTGGGTGGGAAAGATAAAGGACTGGAGAAGAAGGAATCTGATAGGAGAGGAGAGTGGAGCATGGGAGAAAAGGAAGAAGTAGGGGCACCAGGGGGTGGTGATAGGCAGTTGAGAAGAAGAGGTAACAGGCCAAATTGGGGAATGGAAGAAGCGAGAAAGGGAGGGATATTTTTTATTGGAAGGAAAAACTGGTGTTCATGTCATCCGGTTGGAGGCTACCCAAACTGAATATGAGGTGTTGCTCCTCCAACCTGAGGGTGGCCTCATCATGGCACAAGACGAGGCCATGGACCGACATGTTGGAATGAGAATGGGGATTGAAATTGAAATGGTTGGCCACTTCCTCAATACTTCTCTTGGTGGATGGAGTGGAGGCACTGGAAAAAGCAGTCCTCCAATTTACATTGGGTTCCACCAGTGTAGAAAAGGCAGTATTGCGAGCATTGGGCACAATAGACAACACCAACACCCCAACAGACTCACAAGAGAAGTGTTGCCTCACCTGGAAGGACTGTTTTGGGCCCTGAATAGAGGTAAGGGAGGAGGTAAATGGGCAGTTATAGCATTTCAGTCGTTTGCAGGGTATGTGCCAGGAGGGTGATTAGTGGCGAGTGACAAATGGACAGGGGAATCACAGAGGGTGCAAACTCTGTGGAAATCTCAGAATGGGGAGGGGACCGGAAGAAAGTTTGTGTTTTGTGATAGGATCCCGTTGAAGATGGCAGAAGTTGCAGAAAATGGTGTGTTGAATGCAAAGGCTATTGGGGTGGTAAGTGAGGATGAGAGGAACACTATCCTTGTTAAGACAGCAGGAAGATGGGCTGAGTGTCGATGTCCAGGAAATGAAGGAGATGCAGGTCAATTACGGAGGAAGGGAATCCCTATTCTTTGAAGAAAGAGGACATCTCTAATGTCCTGGAAAGGAAAGCTTCATCCTGGGAACAGATGTGGTGCAGACGAAGGAACTGAGAGAAGAGACAAGTATTTTTACAGGAGATAGTGTGGGAAGAGGTATAGTCAAGATAGCCACAGGAATCAGTAGGTTTATAAAAGATGTCGGTAGACAGTTTGTCTTCTGAGGTGGAGACAGAGATTGAGAAAGGGGAGGGAGATGTCAGAAATGGACCAAGTGAATTTAAGGGCAGGGTGGAAGTTGAAAGCAAAGTTGACAAAATTAACAAGCTGAGCATTAGTACATGAAGCAGCACCAATGCGGTCATCAATGGGGCTCATGAAGAGTTGAGGAGCATTAACATAGGAGGTTTGGAACGTGGACTGTTCAATGTAGCCAGTCCAAAAGAAGGCATAGATGGGGCACATGCAGTTGCCTGTGTCCTTGAGACTGGAGAAGGTGGGAGGAGCTTAAGGAGAAATTGTTTAGGGTGACGACTAGTTCTGCCAGAGGAAGGAAGGTGTTGGTGGAAGGGAAATGGTTAAGTGTTTTGTTGAGAAAGAGCAAAAGTCTTTAAAGCCTTCCTGATAGGGCAAAGAAGTATGTGGGCACTAGACATGTATGGTGAAAATGAGCTGGTTAGGGCCAGGGAATTGAAAGCAGTTGAGGAAATCGAGGGCACGTGAAGAGTTGCGAATGTGTGCTTGTTTGTTTGTTTAGCATTAGTTTAGCAGACAAATTCTGTGTGCCACTTGGAATAGCATGCAGTTACAATCATCATGTGTCAACCTGAGGTGATTCTTTTCCAAATCAGGGTGCAGAAGAGGAAAGACAGTCCCAGATTCAAGATGATGCATTTCTGGCTGAAAGGAGAACATGCTTAACTCTCCCTAGATATACGTATCTAAGAATGGAAATAACTATTATTAAAACACGGCAGTTAATCGAGGTAGACAACATAAGAGTGGAATAACTGTTTTTACTGGAGTCCAATCCCTACTTGCTGTGCCAATTCCTTGTTTGTTAGTAGCTGTATTGCTTTCTCCTGACTTGTTACTCCAGTTTCTTTGGGAGGCTGTATTTTTAACCTTCTTCAATGAATAAGTAATATTTCTTATGGAGCACAATAAAATAACGAGGGATTTCTTTACATCTATTATTGAATGTATCTCTGCTCCTCTCACTTTGCATCCTTCCATCCTAAGCAATATCCTCAATATATTTGACAGATCTTCATAATTTACATAGTTGAACTCTTGCAATTTTTTTTTGATTATCTAATGTCCAGAGTGGCTTCCTATGTTGGGTAGCTGATGGTAGCTTACCTAGGACAAGAAACCGTGCATGTTGTAAGTCACATTCAAGTGTTTTCCCAGCTCTGTTACAGTAACATTTGGGGAAACAGAAGGCTCACTTGGGTGTCAGAAAGTTTTCATTTTGATTAGTGGATTGTTGGTTGCAGCCATGCTCGACATCTGATGTGTATCTCTAATGTATTAAAAATGTTCCTTGTTATAAAATAAACAAATCCAAGCAAGAATATGTTAATGTATGAACTATTGGAGGAGCTCGGCGGGTCCAGCAGCATCAGTGGGAGGAAAGAATTTGTTGATGGTTTGGCTTGAAACCCACCATCACCATCAAGGCAGATTGTGTGTTGCTGCAGATTCCAGCATCTGTATTTTCTCAAAGTATTACAAAATGGCTCTAGCAAAAGATGAAACCAATGGTGACATCCTTCAGACATTTCACAAAACTACCTTTTTTTAACTTCTTCTTTCAAGTATGATTCTACTATGAAACTCTGTGTGATTGGAACCTGCAAGCTGCACTTTGTTGGCATAATCTTGGGCCGATTGAGCGATCAGGTGCCTTGCTGTCTCCGATGGTGATCAGTGAGGGGCAGAGTGAGGTGTGCAGCCTCCATGGCAAGAAGCCTAGAGGCATGGACGTGAGTCCATGATCAAATCCATTTCTCTCAGGTCTCACTGATTAAAGCATCAACCAAGATTAAAATCAATAAGGATAAGAGCAGAAGGCGAACGAGTGTTCAGCGCCATCTGCCTGTGTTTGACCAGTCCCTCTTTTTCTCTCGCTTTCGCTCGCTGCTGCTGGAGGATGGTGCCAGAGTCTTGGGTCTTGGGCAAGGTTTAATTGATGTGGCTTGTGGATTGCACATGTTATATCAGTTTCTGGTTACCCCCTTTTTTATTGCTATTTTATGCGATTTTGTCAGTGTGCAGTGAATGAACAAAACAATGCTAAGTTGAACTGGACAAAACTGAAAATTCCTAGACTGTTTCAAAGACTCTGTGGTTTGATATTTGCTACTCTGTGTGTTTTTCACTCGCTTTTTACCATTTGCATAATTTGTTCTTTGTTGTGCATTGTGTGTTCGATCAACAACACACACAAAATGCTGGTAGAACAGGCAACATCTATAGGGAGAAGCACTGTCGACGTTTCGGGCTGAAACCCTTCGTCAGGACAGACGTTTTCTTTGAATGGTTTCCATGTTTCTTATTTGTTTTGTGACTGTCTGTGGGAAGACGAATCTCAGGGTTGTATACTGCATATATACTTCCAGAATAAATATACTTTGAATCTTTGAATCTTGTGTCTCCAAAGAAGATGTCGGTGGTCAAGTTCACATTATAAATACAAAGGACCACTTAATTACAAGATTGGGAGGGGGAAATATAGAGTCACGTGGAGTTTAGAGAAGGAGATCCAGAGCACAGCATTTACAAGGACAAAAAAGAACCCTCTTCTTACTTCCTCTATTTATAGTGAACCCATTTATCACCAAAAATATTTTTAAAATAAAGTCTTTATTTTCAATGAGGTCAAAGAAGAACTTCTGGAGTCATCTAAATTTCGCTGATATGCCTTGGTCTGGTTTATTCCACAAGTCAAGGTCTAATATAGTGTAAATAATACTTCAGTGAATCCATCAGTACTTACAGTGCAACATCAAATATACATCCCTGAGCAGCAGCACCAGAGCACCCCAACAAAATGTTGGGATATTCCAACTATTTGAACTTTGGTTTGAAAATGATGCTCACTGACACAAACTTTAGACATGTGGGAGTTATAGTCAAGGTTAAAATGAAAAAATAACATGAAATTGTCAAATTTTGTACAGCACAGTGACATGAAATTTTGTTTTACCTGCACACCTGCCAAGTTTATGCATTGACACTGTCTTCTAAACGATCTGGGCCATTTGTGGGAAGGGGCTTTGTTCAAATCGTAGGGAAATTTTTCACAGTGGAGGAAATCTTACAAGCATTAAGACTTCAGACAAAGTGGAGTCTGAGTAGGGTGGAGCTCAGAAACCTAGCAAATTGAGAATGTGAGTGAATTGCGTTTGTATGGATTCAGTGATGTTACCTTTCAAGGACTGAAATGTCTAAATTATTCTGTTTCCCTTTTTTCCCAGTAAAAGTCAATCATATTTGTTTTTTACCCTTGCAACAGAATGTTTCCATCGTCTCAAAAAGAACAATAGTTTTGTGCCATGTTGGGTGCAGCATGACCATATTGGTCTAATGAGCGTAGACAGCAGAAGGACTCTCACAAGAGGGCCCATTTTGTGCCTCATGAGCTCATTCTTACAAATGTAATTTTCAGCTTATTACCTAAAGCCACAAATATTGAAATAGAGCATTTACTGTTCAATTAACAGTATTCATAAGCACTACAGACTGAATCAGAAAACAACATGTCGTCCTTGTTGAGATGATCTCATGATCCCAGTCCCATTTGATCTATCGCAGCAGTCTCCTTTCTGATGTGAAGTAAGATCATCAAGTGTGGGAAAAGCATGATATGGTTATTTTTAGTCAATAGTACAACAGCAATATTTATATACTTTCTTTAATACGATGTAACATCCTGGAGACATTCACAACAGAGTCATTGTACTACATTTAAGAAATAAACCACTGGAGGAAATATTAGATGACAAAATTCTCGGTTAAAGAAATAGGAATTATGAAATGAAGGAGAAGTGAGTGTTTTGGAAGACTGCTTGTGAAGGCACAACTATTGATGCAGGAGCAGTAAAATTCTGCACGGCTCAAGAGCTGGAGAAGAAATTTCACTGAGGGGTGTAAGGCTTGAGGGCATTACAGCAATATCAGGTCAGGTGAGGCATTGGAAAGGGACAGCAGAGTTTAGTAAATGACACCAAGCAAACTAAGAGTCGGCCAAAGGAATTTTAGGAATAATTGACTTTGGCAATTAAATAAATGATTACCGTCCTCAGATGACAGTAAGCAGAATTTGGTCCATTTTTCACTATTAACAATTACAAATGATTCAGCCAACAAGTGAAGGAGAAAGGCAGGTTATTGTTAACACATGAAACTTCATTAGAACACGATGCAAATCACTAATTTTTGCTTCATGTCTAACTTGGCGATTGAATACCTGCAACACTTCTTAACTCACTTCGAGGATTAGGAAGTGTACTTTTCAACTCCACAACTTTGATGAGCTCCTCTTTATTTTTCTGATGCCGATAAATTAGATTTCTGCTGAGATTTCAATTTAGACCAGTCTTTTGAATTGTGAGAAGGCACTTTACAAAATGAACTAAATTCAGCTCTTCACTGGACCTTACATCACATGTCTGATTAGATAATTTGATGCCAATTCATTTGGAGTTTCAGTCAGCTTGACGGAACTCAAATGCAGCTGTCGCCAATACTCTGGGCTCTGATTGTTTGCGAATCCCAGTCAGCGCCTGCAATTACTGCTCACTTCAGAATAACAAGCTGTCAACACAGTGATATTTTCCTGATGATGAATGTTCAAGTCAAAGATGAAATTATTCCTTTCTTGTTCAGCTTTATCATTGGATTGAGATTGCACTTTGCTTCCTGACATATGTTCACAATACAGACACTGTAAAACCTGAATTGGTTTATACCCTATAGCTTCTGAGAAAGATTGCCATGAAAGTGACAGAAAAGTCCCATCTCATCTGTTATTTTGATACAGTTAAAGGGTGGCTCACTGCTAAAGTACTAAACAACTGGAGCAATGTTTTTTTTTACTTGATTTATCTGGCAAATGTAAATATTTTCTAAGTGCTTCTTTAAAATAATGGCATATAAGGTCATATTTTGAAAATCCCTATGCAGCCTTGTATGCACCCAATCCCCTACAGGTTGATAGATTTCCAATGTGTTGGGTCCTGGAAGAGGACAGGATCTTGCAAAACGGACTCTGAAGACAAAAAGGAATGTCATGCGGAGTCTGTGAAGAAACAGAATAGTGGCACAGCTAGCAGAGCTACTGCCTTGCACCTGTCAAGTACCTGGGCTTATCCTGACCTCAGGTGCTGTCTGCATGATAGTTGCATGCTCTTACTATGACCTCTGGAGTTTCCTCCATGTGCTCTGGTTTTCTCCCAAATCTTAACGATGTGCAGGTTGGCAGGTTCATTGACCATTGTGAATTTCCAGTAGTGTGTAGATGAGTAACAGAATCTAGGGCAGATGGCAGGAATGAGGGAAAATGACAATGGGATGAGTGGTGCAACTGGGTGGAGCAGACAGTAGGCTGAAGGTCCCCTTTCTGTTCTGTTTATCTCTGCAACTCCATAGCAGTGCTAAGGTTCAGAAATGTACGGACGAGAGTGAGCTTCATCAGATGGTGCTAAACTTTGATTTAAAAGTGCTATTGGCTTTCCTTTTCTCCAAAAGAAAGAGAAAATGCTTCATGAAAATTAGACCATCCCTCTGCCAGTGTACCAATCCTTCAATACTCCTTAGCTTCCAAGTAGAACACAAACATGAGAATTTCTTACAGTGATTTATGGTCTGATACTGAATAAAGGAGTTGAGTCTGTAATTGAGTGTTGGGACAATATCTATGAAAGTATTGGATGTTGCAGATTTGAACAGTAAACAAATGCACAGTAATTATTATGGGCTATAGAATGAATGGTAGTGATGTAGGAATCAAGATTGTTTACCCCTCTGAGTGTTTTTAATGTGGTGATTGAAATGGGAGCTTTTCACACTGCAATGCTTCTACTGAGATTTATGATAAAGTTCAGTCTAGCAGCCAGATCACTGTAAGCCGTGAGATGTGTGTCAGGGAAATTCCATGATTATTCTAATATGTAGAATGCAAAATAGGGCTGGAAGTATGAAAAGAAACAGGGTAATATTGGGAGTATCTAGCGTCTAGATATCTAGATACTTGTAATATATCTTGTTGTTTTGATGAGTGCTTAAAGTTTTAAACATTATTAAAGATTTGAGGGCATTAGGGTTCACTATAAAGGGTGCTTACTGTAAAGATGACGGTTTTGTGCAATGAGCTGACTGAGTATTTATGAGATATTGTATATTGTTAAAAGTGAAGATGGTATATTTTTCTGCCAATTAAAATGGTAGCAAACCGAGGTTCCAAAAGTGTATAGATTCCAGTTTTATGCTGTACCTGTCCAGGCTACACAGGTAAGGAAGGGATTGTCAACTTTAGGGTGATTTTTGGGGTTAGGACATAAAGCGAATATTGACTTCAGTGACCACACTTCAGATCAGAATATAAATTGCAGATTAAATTTAAAATGCAACTCTGAACAATAAGTTCCTATAAGCCTCGAATCACAGACTAAATGATGTTGATTAAAATTCATTTAGATGTCTGTGGTGTGGGTGTGAATTGGGAGGTATGAAGCTTGTGTGTAGTTTTAAAGAAGGCATCGTGGATGCATTGTAAATTGTAAAAATAGAATTGTCCTTGATGTTTAGCACATAAAATGTCAGGTAACTGTGGACCAGCCAGTTGAGTGCATACATCTACTGATGCCTCTGGACACATCATCAGTGATGTTCCTGGAATCAGGGTGTTTTGGGTCTTTCAACATCATACACCCTCCTCCAGGTGACCCAGCTGGGGCTGATCAGACCCCAGTTTGTGTCCAGATGGCTAGCTACACATGACTCCATGGCTCCCCTCTCTTGAGCCACAGCCATCATGAGGCCCTCTCTGCTTCATCAGTGGTACTGCAGATGGCTTGTCTTCCTCTCTCCCTCAATGCACAAATTGCTGAGGGCTCTGGCTAAGGAACGGGCTGCGACTCCCCTACAACCAACCTCCACTGGGAGACACCTCACTCTCCATCCAGCCTGCTGGCAGTTGCTGACCAGTCCTGCACACTCGGAGAGCTTCCTTTCAAAGGCCTCTTCCAACCGAACTTCCCATGAGACTGTCAGCTCCAGCAGCACCACCTGCTTCGTAGACTCAGACACAAGGACAATGTCTGGTCACAGGCTGGTGGCTGCGATATGGTTGGGGAACCTCAGCTGCCTTTCGAGGTCCACCAACAGCTGCCAGTTCCTTGCAGAGGTCAGGATGCCCGCAGATGTTCTTTTGGCAGGTACTGGCGGCTCCCCAGCTCTGACAAAGGCAATGGTCTGCTTGGAGGGTCGGGACCGCTTCACCCACTCAGCTCCGGCACTGATGGCTCCAGCGATGGTCTTCAGGACCTGATCATGCCTCCATTGGTACCGTCCCTCACCAAGTCCCCTTGTGCAGCTGCTGAGTACATACTCCAAGGTTCCTCGCTTGGAACACAGTGCACATGCTGATGACTCTGCTTTGCCCCATGTGTGCAGGTTTGATGGGCTTGGAAGCACATCGTACACTGCCTGGATGAGAAATTAGACGTGGTGTGGCTCGGCTTTCCAAAGCTCAGCCCAGGTCACTTTCCTCTCCACCGCATTCTACCATCTTGTCCAAGCTCGCTGTTGCTTCATTCCCACTGCCTTGCAGGTTCTCCTCTCCTCCACTGCTGCTGTCACCTCCTCCTGAACTAGGTGGCGCCCTTCCTTCCCCCTGATGGTGTCCACTTGGGGAGTTGGAAAGGATCCTAGCCCGGCTCGGCCTCGTGTGACCACTCCCACCAGCCTCCTGTGACGCAGCCTTTCCTCTGCTTCCTGAACAGCTTCCTCCGCCCTCCACTTCCTGCCAGTCCTCGCTTGGATCCCTGCTTTAGCCGTCTTCCACCAAAGGGCTCTCAATGTGATGCTATTCTATCTGGCTTTGTCAAATAAATAGGCACCTTCACGTCTACCAGTACTTTCCTCTGGTGACTTCATTCACACAACAACAGTCGTCCTCGGGCACAGGTGTAGCAGACAGCAGTATGACATGCTGGCAACTGAGTTAACTCCATATCCTGCAGCTTTAGTAGAATTTCTAGCTCTATTGCAATCCTGATGTAAATACTGACAAATATCCATTAAAACTGTAGGATGAGTCAACAATTTCATTGCTTCCACTAGTGCTGGGTTAGCCCTATGTCAAATATTAGTAGTACTATGAAGAATTACTTCAATATTCCACCACATGAAGAGTCTTGAAGGAAGGAAAGAAAACAAGAAATACAAGAAAAAAGTCACAAAACAGAAAGAGAAAATTTTGAAAAGGGATAAAGATCATGCTAAAGAAAAAAATACATTTGGTTCACATGACCACATGGATGGGGCTTTGTCAATTATGCATTTAGAGATGGTTGAGGTTTGTAATGAAATCTAGCATTTAGGATTTCTCATTTTTATATCGAAAGGTGCTGATAAAACTCAAAAATACATAGATATCTTCAGCCAATTTCCCTGAGGATTGTAAAGTTCCCACATCATTTCTCTGTTAAAGAATTTTTTTGCTGGGGCTTTGTAGTTCACATTCAAAACTTCTACCAGTAGTTTTTCAGAGTGTTGTAAGCAGCTCTATCTTGGGGTTACAATATGACATTCATTTCCTTAAAGGAGTAAACAAGTGGAAGCAAAATTTCAGGATAATTTCTCATTATTGTGTTTAAGTAAAAGCAATGGTATCTGCCAGGGTGTATATATAAGCAAGCACAGTGAGTAATCAGTTTGACTGTGGCAGGCTCTTCCCCCCCATTCTGCACTCTTGCTCATGTTGTCCGCTGTGTCCTCACAAGCAGGAGCAAGTTGCTGATTCACTCTGACACCTTTTCTCATCTCTCTCAGGGTAACCATGTGACCAGCTACAGTAATAATATGTTATGCCCTGCTCAAGTGAAAGGCTCACAGTCTTGACACTCAGTTATGTCAAGTTGCTTGAAGTGTTAGTATTACAGGCTGGTTGAATCCACCAGCTTCCGGATCCAGCACAATATCCTCCACAACTTCAACAAGTCCCCACCACTAAGCACATCTTTTCCTCTCTACTCCTCTCCACTTTTCACAGGGATCATTCCCTCTGTGACTGCCTGGTCCACACGTCCCTTCCCACAGATCACCTGCCCGGTACTTATCCCTGCAAGCGTAAGTGCTGAACTTGTCCCTACACCTCCTCTCTTACCACCATTCAGTGCCCCAAACAGGCCCTTCCAGGTGAGGCAACGCTTCACTTGTGAATCTGTTGGGGTCACTTATTGCATCCGGTGCTCCCAATGCGGCCTCCTCTACATTGGCGAGATCCGACGGAGGATTGGGGGACCGCTTCGTCAAACACCTCCACTCTGTCCACCATGACAGACAGGATCTCCCGGTTGCCACCCACTTCAACTCTGCTTCACATTCCCATTCAGATATGTCCATACTGCCATGATGAGGCCAAACTCAGGTTGGAGGAGCAACACCTCATATATCATATGGGTTGTCTCCAGCCCCTTGGCATGAACATTGAATTCTCCAACTTCTGGTAATTCCCTTCCTCTCCCTTCCCCCATCCCAGTTTCACTCTGCCTCCTCCTCCAGCTGCCTATCACCTCTCTCATGATTCTGCCTTCTTCTCCTACCCATAGTGCTTTCACCTTACATTCCTTCTTCACCTCTCCTGCCTATCCCCTCCCTGCTTCCCCTCCCCCACCCCTTGATCTTTCCTCTGATTGGTTTGTCACCTCACACCCATCAGCCTTCTCCTTCCCACCCTTCCCCAACCTACTTTATAGGGCCCCTGCCCTCTCCTTCTTTAGTCCTGACGAAGGGTCTCGGCCCGAAACGTTGACTGCTCGTTTCCACGGATGCTGCCGACCTGCTGAGTTCCTCCAGCTTGTTGTCCGTGTTGCTTTGACCACAGCATCTGCAGTGTACTTTGTGTTTTGGATGGATCCTACCCCTGTACTCACCCTTCATTGAAGGCTTCACCATCCACCATAAAGACAGGACAGCAGACTCTCTTAAAGGTAGAGGAGGCAGACTGTATGATGAACTCATCATAGTGCACAGACATAGTGGTTCTGCCTCAGTCCTGCTCACACTACCTGGAACATTGAATGGTCAAGTGTACTCCATGTTATCTGCAGATGGAGTTTTCTGCCGTCATCCTAGTTGCGGTGAACGTTCCTGCACATGGCCAGTGCCAGGCAGGCATGATCAGCAGTCATGAAGCCTTCCCTGTCATTGGAGTAGATTTCAACCAGGCCAGCTTGAAGAAGTCTTGAACAACTAGCAAAAACATATCGCCTGTGGAGCCAGAGGAGGTAACACACTTGATCACTGTGACAAAACCAACAAGGACACTTACCATGCCATCCCACACCCACACTGTGGAAAGTCCGATCACCTGGCTGCACCTCTACTGATTAAAGACCATAGCGCTAGTGGTGAGGACCAAGAAGGTTTGGTCAAAGGAGGCAGAGGAGCGCTTTCAGGACTGCTTTGAGTCAGTGCACTGGGCAATATTCAGGAATTCATTGTTGAATCTGAATGAATACACACAGATGTCACCAAATTCATCAAGACCTGTGCGGATGAGTGTGCATCTTCAAGAAACATATTGTACGTACCCAAGCCAAGAGCCATGAACGAACTTGTGAAAGTTATAGTTTGCTGACAGCTGCATCTGCAGCATTCAAGGCTGGCTATACAGAAGTCCAGGTACGGCCTACAGAAGGCTATTTTAAGGCTGAATAAACAATTCCAATTGAAGTTAGAGATCGAAGTGGATGTGCGTCAGCTCTGGTTGGATTTGCAGGCCAATATTTCTTATAAGGCAAAACCTAACATCATGAATGGCAGTGATGCTTTACTCCTAGATGAGCTAGAAGCCTTTTATGCATGCTTTGAAAGGGAGAAAACTACACCTGTGCATCTAGTTACAGTGTAATCTCTGTCTCAGAGGCCAACATTAGAGCATTTTACAAGAGGATGAACCCTCGCAAGGTGCCAGGCTCTGGTGGTGTACCTGTTAGGGCATGAAAACCTGTGCCAACCAAGGATATCTTCAATCTCTCACTGTTGCAGTTGGAGGTACCCACCGGCTTCAAAAGGGCAGCAATCTTATCAGTGCCCAAGAACATCAGGGTGGACCACCTCAGGGACTCTCGCCCAACTGCACTCACATCTACTGTGATGAAGTGCTTTGAGAGGTTGGTCATGGTCAGAATCAACTCCTGCCCAAGCAAGGACATGGACTGCAATTTGCCTCTCATCACAATAGGTCTACAGCAGATGCAATTTCACTGGCTTTCCACTTAGCCTTGGATCACCTGGACATTAGCAATACTGAAGCCAGCCTGCTATTTATTGATTACATCTCAGCATTCAACACCATCATACCCTCAGTACTAATAAAAAAGCTTCAAATCCTGCATTTCTATATGTCTCTCTGCAACTCAATCCTTGATCTCCATATCAGGAGACCACAGTCCATGCAGATTGGAAATGACATCTCCTCACTGACAATCAACACTGGTGCCCCTCAAGGAAGTGTGCTTAGCACACTACTCTACTCACTACATCCATGACTATAATATAATTTGTTGCTAGAACCATAGAACATTACAGCACAGAAACAGGCCTTTTAGCCCTTCTTGGCTGTGCCGAACCATTTTTCTGCCTAGTCCCACTGACCTGCACTCGGCCCATATCCCTCTATACTCCTCTCATCCATGTGCCTGTCCAAGATTTTCTTAAATGTTAAAAGTGAGCCAGCATTTACCACTTTATCTGGCAGCTCATTCCACACTCCCACCACTCTGTGTGAAGAAGCCCCCACTAATGTTCCCTTTAAACTTTTCCCCCTTCACCCTTATAACCATTCAACAATTACAGCATGGAAACAGGCCATCTCAGCCCTTTTAGTCCGTGCCAAACGCTTAATCTCACCTAATCCCACTGACCCGCACTCAGACCATAACCCTCTATTCCTTTCCTGTCCATATACCTATCCAATGTTGCTTTAAATGACAATACCGAACCTGCCTCTACCACTTCTACTGGAATCTCATTCCACACAGCTACCACACTCTGAGTAAAGAAATTCCCCTTCATGTTACCCTTAAACTTTTGCCCCCTAAGTCTCAACTCATATCCTCTTGTTTGAATCTCCCCTACTCTCAATAGAAAAATCCACGTCAACTCTATCTATCCCCCTCATAATTTTAAATACCTCTATCAAGTCCCCCCTCAATCTTCTATGCTCCAAAGAATAAAGACGTAACTTGTTCAATCTTTCCCTGTGACTTAGGTGCTGAAACCCAGGTAACATTCTAGTAAATCTTCTCTGTACTCTGTCTATTTTGTTGACATCTTTCCTATAATTCGGTGACCAGAACTGTACACAATACCCCAAATTCAGCCTTACCAATGCCTTGTACAATTTTAACATTACATCCCAACTCCTATACTCAATGCTATGATTTATAAAGGCCAGCATACCAAAAGCTTTCTTCACCACCCTATCCACATGAAATTTCACCTTCAGGGAACTATACACCATTACAGACAGATAGACAGTCAGACATACTTTATTGATCCCGAGGGAAATTGGGTTTCGTTACAGCGGCACCAACCAAGAATAGTGAAGAAATATAGCAATATAAAACCATAAATAATTAAATAATAATAAGTTAATCATGCCAAGTGGAAATAAGTCCAGGACCAGCCTATTGGCTCAGGGTGTCTGACACTCCGAGGGAGGAGTTGTAAAGTTTGATGGTCACAGGTAGGAATTACTTCCTATGACGCTCAGTGTTACATCTTGGTGGGATGAGTCTCTGGCTGAATGTACTCCTGTGCCTAACCAGTACATTATGGAGTGGACAGGAATCATCGTCCAAGATGGCATGTAGCTTGAACAGCATCCTCTTTTCAGACACCATCGACAGAGAGTCCAGTTCCACCCCTACAACGTCACTGGCCTTACAAATGAGTTTGTTGATTCTCTTGGTGTCTGCTACCCTCAGCCTGCTGCCCCAGCACACAACAACAAACATGATAGCACTGGCCACAACAGCCTCATAGAAGATCCTCAGCATTGTACAGCAGATGGTAAAGGAGCTCAATCACCTCAGGAAATAGAGATGCCTCTGACCCTTCTTGTAGACAGCCTCAGTGTTCTTTGACCATTCCTAGATCACTCTGATTATTCCTAGATCACTCTGTTCTACTGCATTCTTCAATGCTTTACCATTTAACATGTATGTCCCCTTTGGATTATTCCTACCAAAATTTAGCACCTCACACTTATCAGCATTAAACTCCATCTGCCATCGATTAGCCCACTCTACTAACTGACCTAAATCTCTCTGCAAACTTTGAGAACCGACATCATTATCCACAACCTTAGTATCATCTGCATACTTATTAATCCAATTTACCACCCTATCATCCAGATAATTAATGTATATGACAAACAACGTTGGACCCAATACAGATCCCTGAGACACACCACTAGTCACCAGCCTCCAACCTGACAAACAGTTATCCACCACTACTCTCTGGCATCTCCCATCTAGCCACTGTTGAATCCATTTTAATATTTCAATATTAATACCTAACAATTGAACCTTCCTAACTAACCTTCCATGCAGAACCTTGTCAAAGGCCTTACTGAAGTCTATCTAGACAACATCCACTGCTTTACCCTCATCAAATTTCCTCGTAACCTCCTCAAAAAATTCAATAAGATTTGTCAAACATGACCTTCCATGCACAAATCCATGTTGACTGTTCGTAATCAGACACTGTCTATCCAGATAATTATATATACCATCTTTAAGAATACTTTCCATTAATTTACCCACGACTGACATAAAACTGACAGACCTATAATTGCTAGGTTTACTCTTAGAACCCTTTTTAAACAATGGGACCACATGAACAATATGCCAATCCTCCAGCACCATCCCCGTTTCTAATGACATTTGAAATACTTCTGTCAGAGCCCCTGCTATTTCTACACTAACCTCCCTCAAGGTCCTAGGGAATATCCTGTCAGGAACTGGAGATTTATCCACTTTTATATTCCTTAAGAGTTCCAATACTTCCTCCTCTTTAATCGTCATAGTTTCCATAACTTCCCTACTTGTTTCCCTTGCCTTATACAATTCAATATCCTTCTCCTTAGTGAATACCAAAGAAAAGAAATTGTTCAAAATCTCCCCCATCTCTTTCAGCTCCACACATAACTGTCCACTCTGATTCTCTAAGTGACCAATTTTATCCCTCACTATCCTTTTGCTATTAATATAACTGTAGAAATCCTTTGGATTTATTTTCACCTCACTCGCCAAAGCAACCTCGTATCTTCTTTTAGCTTTTCTAATTTCTTTCTTAAGATTCTTTTTACATTCTTTATATTCCTTGAGCACCTCATTTACTCCATGCAGCCTATATTTATTGTAGATATCTCTCTTTTTCTGAACCAAGTTTCCAATATCCCTTGAAAACCATGGCTCTCTCAAACTTTTAACCTTTCCTTTCAACCTAACAGGAACATAATGATTCTGTATCCTTAAAATTTCACCTTTAAATGACTTCCATTTCTCTATTACATCCTTCCCATAAAACAAATTGTCCCAATCCACTCCTTCTAAATCCTTTCGCATCTCCTCAAAGTTAACATTTCTCCAATCAAAAATCTCAACCCTGGGTCCAGTCCTATCCTTCTCCATAATTATATTGAAATTAATGGCATTGTGATCACTGGACACAAAGTGCTCCCCAACACATACCTCCATCACCTGACCTATTTCATTCCCTAACAGAAGATCCAACACTGCCCCTTCTCTATTTGATACCTCTATGTATTGCTGCAAAAAACTATCCTGCACACATTTTACAAACTCCAAACCATCCATCCCTTTTATAGTATGGGCTTCCCAGTCTATGTGTGGAAAATTAAAATCTCCCACAATCACAACCCTGTGTTTACTACAAATATCTGCTATCTCCTTGCAAATTTGCTCCTCCAATTCTTGCTCCCCATTAGGTGGTCTATAATACACCCCTATAAGTGTTATTACACCTTTCCCATTCCTCAATTCCACCCAAATAGTCTCCCTTGACAAGCCCTCTAATCTATCCTGCCAGAGCACCACTGTAATATTTTCTCTGACACTCTCCCTCTTGTCCCTCTGATTCTATCACACCTGAAGCAATGAAATTCAGGAATATTTAGTTGCCACTCACACCCCTCCTGCAACCATGTTTCACTAATAGCTACAACATCATATTTCCAGGTATCAATCCATGCTCTAAGCTCATCCACCTTTCTTACAATGCTCCTAGCATTAAAATAAATGCATTTAGGAAATTCTCCACCTCTTCCTCTCTGCTTATCTCTAACAGTACAAAGAACTTTACTGTCTTCTTTTTCTTCCTTCTCCCATACATTTGTTCCTACACTCTGATTCCCCTCCCCCCTCATATCTAGTTTAAATCCACTGGAGCTTCTCTAGCAAATCTACCTGCATGAATATTTGCCCCCTCCAGTTCAGATGTAAACCATCCCACTGGACCAGGTCCCACCTTCCCTGAAAAACTGCCCAATTATCTATAAATCTGAAGCCCTCTCTCCTGCACCATGTCTTCAGCCACGTGTTGATCTGCACTATCTTACTATTTCTAAACCCACCTGCACGTGGCACTGGTAGCAATCCTGAGATTGCTATCCTTAACCCATGTGCTCTGGTTTTTCTCTCCCCTAGCCTCAGTGGAAAAAGCCTGCTTGCATTCACTCTATCTATACCCATCATAATTTTATCTACCTCTATCAAATCTCCCCTCATTTTTCTACGCTCCAGGGAATAAAGTCCTAATCTATTCAACCTTTCTCTGTAACTCAGTTTCTCAAGTCCTGGCAACATCCTTGTAAACCTTGACACTACTATTGTCGGCAGAACTTCAGTTAGTGACGAGGAGGTGTACAAGTGTGAGGTAGGTCAGTTGGTTGAGTGCAGTTGCAACAGCAACCTTGCACTGAATGTCAGTAAGACCAAGGGATTGACTGTGGTCTTCAGGAAGGGGAAGTCAAGGCAATGCACACCATCATCAAGGGATCAGCAGTAGAAAGGGTGAGCAGTTTCAAGTTCCTAGGTGTCAACTCTGCAGAACTAACCTGGGCCCAACATATTGATGCAATTGCAAAGAAGGTATGACAGTGGCTATATTTCATTGGGAGTTGGAAGAGATTTGATATGTCACCAAAGACTCTAGCAAATTTCTACAGATGTACCTTGAAGAGCATTGTAACTGATTATGCCACTGTCTGGTATGGAAGGGCTCTTGGATTGGATTAGAAAAAGTTGCAGAAAGTTGTGAATTCAGCCAGCTGTATCGTTGGTACTAGCCTCCGCAGCATGAGGACATCTCCAAAAACTGATGCCTCAAAAGGGCAGAATCCATCATTAAGAACCCCATCTCCCAGGACATGCACTTTGCTCATCGCTACCATCAAGAAGGAGTGTAAAAACACACTCTCAACATTTTAGAAACAGCTTCTTCCCCTCTACCATAATATTTCTGAATGGACAATGAACCCATGTAGACTACCTCAGAATTGTTTTTCTTTATTTTGCTCTCTTTTTGCACTGTGCAACTGGGTGTTCAGATAACCAGGATGCATAACCGTTCTTCCCTCCCATCATGCGCAACATAGATGCTCCCTAAGGCTGAGTGCTGGGCCCATTGCTGGATACTCTGGTCACACATGACTGAACACCTGAGCAACGAGACCCTCAAGCTCACTGATGACACAATAGTGGCGAGGCTGATCTCCAACAATGATGAAATAGCCTACAGAGAGGATGTGGAAGAGCTCAGGCCTGGTGCCAAGCAAATAACCTCTTCCTTAATGTCAATAAGCCAAAGGAGATGGTTCTCGACTTGAAGAGAAGTTGTCCCACTCAACCACACCAACGCCCCTCCTCCCCCCTCACACTGGCTGCACAGCAGTGGAAACAGCAAGGAGTTTCAAACTCTTTGGAGTTAACATCATGCACAGCCTCTCATGATCCCAGAACACATCCTACACAGTCAGGAAAGCTCACCAACACCTCTACTTTCTGAGGAGTCTGAGAGAGCTGGACTTTGCACATCAATGCTCAAGTCCTGACAAGCTGCATCACTGCTTGGTATAGAAAGTGCACTGTGGCAGACAGGAGGGTTCTATAGCAGGTACTCAAAACTGGCCAAAACATCACCATCATCAGCCGACCTGCCATCAAAGACATACGTACAGAAAGGTGTCAGAAAAAGGGACATAGTGGGTGTGGATATATGGACTTCTGTAAGTGTATGTAGTGTATATGGATTTCAGTAAGGCATTTGATAAGGTTCTCCATGCAAGGCTCCTTCAGAAAGTAAGGAGGTATGGGATCCAAGGAGACTTTGCTTTGTGGATCCAGAAATGGCTTGCCCACAGAAAGCAAAGGGTGGTTGTAGGTGGTTCGTATTCTGCATGGAGGCCGGTGACCAGTGGTGTTCCACAGGGATCTGTTCTCGGATCCCTCCTCTTTGTGATTTTCATAAATGACCTGGATGAGGAACTAGAAGGTTGGGTTAGTAAGTTTACTGATGATACAAAAGTTGGGAGTGCTGTGGGTGGTCTGAAGGGTTGTCAGAGGTTACAGCAGGACATCAATTGAATGCAGAATTGGGCTGAGAAGTGGCAGGTGGAGTTCAATTCAGATCAGTATGAAGTGGTTCACTACGGTAGGTCAAACTCGAAGACAGAATATTAGATGAATGGTAAGACTCTTGGCAGTGTGGAGGATCAGGGAGATCTTGGGGTGCATGTCCAAAGCACACTCAAAGCTGCTGTGCAGGTTGACAGTGTTGACGGTATGGTGTGTTGGCATTCATCAACTGTGGGAGTGAGTTCAAGAGCCATGAGGTAATGTTAAAGCTATATAAGACTTTAGTTAGACTCCACTTGGAGTACTATGTGCAGGCCTGGTCACCTGACTACATGAAGGATTTGGATACTATAGAGGGAGTGCAGAGGAGATTTACAAGGACGTTGCCTGAATTGGAGAGCCTGCCTTAAGAGAATAGGTTGAGTGAACTTGGCCTTTTCTCCTTAGAGCGACGGAGGATGAGAGGTGACCTGATAGAGTTGTATAATATGATGCAAAGCATTGATGGAGTGGATTGTAAAGTCAGAGGCTTTCCCCCAGTGCTGAAATGGTTAATGTGAGGGGGCATAGTTTTAAGGTACTTGGAAGTAGGTACAGGGAGGATGGCAGGGGTACGTTTTTCACACAGAGAATGGTGCATGCGTGGAACACACTGCCTTTGATGTTGGTAGAGGCAGATACGATAGGGTCTCTTAAGAAACCTTTAGGTAGATGCATGGAGCTTAGAAAAATAGAGGGCTATGCGATAAGGAAATTCTAAGCAGTTTCTAGAGTAGGTTATATGGTTGGCCCAACATTGTGGGCCAAAGGGCCTGTAATGTGTTGTCAATTTCTATGTTCGATGTTCTAAAAGGACCAATAACATCATGAAGGATCCCACACACTTGCTCATGGACTGTTTGCCCCAATCCCATCAGGGCAGAGGCTTTGTAGCCTCCACACCAGCACCACCAGTCTCAAAACATTTACTTTCCCCAAACAGTAGATCTGATCAATACCTCCACCTGCCAACTCCATCACTAATTTATTATTTCCTGTCAGTCACCTTATGTACAGCCTAGCATCACATTATGGACGTACAATCAATCTATGTATCGAAGCTATTACATATTTATTGTGTGTTTTTAAATTATTATTATTGTGTACATTATCTATTCTGTTTTGTTTTGTGCTTCATCAGATTTAGATTAACAATTATTTCTTTCTCCTTACACCTGCATACAGAAAATGATATTTATCTATCCTGAATTAAATTTTTATATATATTTCTTATTGTAATTTATGTTTTTATCATATATTGTAATGTAGTGCTGCTGTGAAAAAGCAAATTTCATGATGTATGCAGTGATATTAAGGTGATTCTGCATGCATTTCTTCACATTTGGGAATTCCCTGCCCAAAAAGTTAGTTGAGGCTTGAATATCTTCAGAACAGAGTTTGACCAATTTGCAGATATTGAAGAAATCAAGGAAAGGGTTTTAATGCAAAAATGTGGCTTTGAGATAATGCCTCATTCATACTATATTGCTGAGCAGCCACTGAGGGGTTGATTGGCCTGCATCTCTTCGAGAAGGAGGACTAGCAGTCATGAAAGACTTACGGTCCATCTTCAGACTGGTTTGAGGCACTCTGCAGCCAATTAAGAGTTTGAAGTACTGTCACTTTCACAATGCAGCAAAGGGCACAGCTTTTTAACCCTGAGACATCATGGAGCGCTGCTAGCACTTTGCTGACCAGTTGCTGCTTCCCGGGCAAGCAGCTGACAGCTGATCAATGACATTCATATGGGGTCTTTTCACTTAAAATCTGCCTGGCATTCGAAGCATATCTCCTCTCCTGCCAGGGGTTAAAATCTCTGCCACTGGCTGTAGCTGCGTTAATACAACTGTGAGTGGTGCCAGGGAACTTGTGCAGAGCAGCAGTTCCAGCAGCCAAGGCATTTTGAAGTGGGTGATCAGCCAAGGATGGGGATGTGGAAGGGAACTTGAACTGGGTGTAATGTGGCACATGTCCACTAAGGGGCAGTAGTATGGCAGGTGGCAAGTCATTCCTCAACAATATGTTAATTGATACTTCTTTCCAATGATAACGTCCGTTCCTCCTTCCCTGTTTGTTGCCAAGACTGCACCACCCAGTCAGTCTAGGTGATGGCTTGACACTCAACAGATGGTGTCCTGTGGGGGTAAACAACAACAGAACAATGAGACCAGATTGATAGTATCTTTGCTCTCTTCAGGCATGTCACAGATTTCCTCATATCCATATTACAGCTACACAGTCAGTGTCTTCTTTCAAAGGGGAAAAAATGCAACAAGTCTGGCTGTAAAATCCTTTTGAATGGATCAAAAGGGAAGAATTGCATATTTTTAAAAAGAGATGTCCTTTTATTCTCATCGCAGTAGGGATACTGTTGTGAAGAAACATTTCACTTGGTTGAAGAAGTGGGGAGAATCTGCAAATTATTAAATCTAAAATAATTCACTCTGTTTGGCTCTTTTCTCTTACGTAAACCATCTTACGGCATTTTATATTTTTTTCCTGATCTTGCCTTGGGACACTCGCCCTTCAGCTACTGTTTATCACTGTGTTTCCCTCTCCTTCTATCCTTCTCTCAGCAATCTGACACTTCACCATTTCTGTATGTTGCTCCATGTTAACTTTTTCTTCTTCTCCTCTCGACTTGCACCTCTCTTTTTAATTTATTTCCTCTTCCCTCAGTGCTCTATATAGCTGCTCTGGGACTGTGCATCTCGTCACTGTCTTCTCCATCCTCAGCCTTGCCCAGTCTTGTTCCTTACTCTGCTGGGCACCGTATTTCCAATTTGTATTTCCAATCATCACTTTACATGTCTCTCATTAGTTACTCTCTCCACTTGGTTATACTCTCTATTTTCACTCTTTAATCTTCATTTCTTTCTTTCTCTCTTCCTTTCTCTCTTTCCTTCTCTATCCTTCTCTCTCTCTCTCTGTCTGTCTCTCTCTCTCTCCCCCTGCTCTCTCTATTTCTACTTTCCCATATGCCTCATTTCTTTTCTCAGGCATGTACAATTCTCAGGTCTTTTGCCTCAGTTTGTGCTGCTCTTCCTAAACACTCCCCCTGTTGAGCCTGAAATTTTACTTCAGTTTTTCTCCACGTTCTGTACCCTCTGCTCTGATACTCCACAATAGACCATCTCCTCGCATGTTGAAGCATGCAGCATCCAGCCACTCCTGTGGACTAGTCCCTCTTTTATTGGGATGGTACCACTGGAAATGTGTAGCTACATGGAATGGCCAAGCCCCTGACTCTTGTTGGGCTTGACACCAAGGAGCACTTGGAACTCATAGGACTGTGGTGTGTAGAGCACAGAAACAAGTGCCTTGGCCCACCATGTCCATACCAACCTCTGAGAACTAATCCTATTTTCCAGAACGTGACCTCTGGCCTTCTGGGCCAGATCAAGGAGCATTAGAGGTGTAACAGACATTATTCAAAAGCAGGTGCTATGTCAGCTTCTGTCTTTATGCTGACCTTAAAATGACTTAAGTTGTACGTCAATGACTTGGATGAAGGAATTGACGGATTTGTGGCCAGGTTTGCAATTGATTCGAAGACGCAGGTGGTGTCTCAGAAGCAATGTGTCTGCAGAAGGACTTAGA
The DNA here is from genome assembly GCF_030144855.1 of Hypanus sabinus. Lineage (NCBI taxonomy): Eukaryota > Metazoa > Chordata > Chondrichthyes > Myliobatiformes > Dasyatidae > Hypanus > Hypanus sabinus. The sequence continues at coordinate 125,767,255 of NC_082712.1, forward strand.
CAAATTGGGGGAATGGACAAAGAAGTGGCAGATAGAATATAGTGTAGGGAAATGCAGGGTCATGCTCTTTGGAAGAAGGACTATTTTGTAAATAGGGAGAAAAATTTTTAAAATCAGGGTGCAGAGGGACTTGGGAGTTCCCATGCAGGATTCCCTAAAGGTTAACTTGCAGTTTGAATCGATGGTAAGGAAGGCAAATGCAATTGTAGCATTCATTTTGGGAGGACTGGAACACAAAAGCAAGGATGTAATGCTGAGGATTTACAGGGTATTGGTCAGACAGCACTTGGAGAATTGTCAGCAGCTTTGGGACTCTTTTATAAGAAAGAACACGCTCACCTATGTCAGATGAGACTGTATGTAGTGATGATCATGATGACCTAAGAAAGGTTGGGTTGGCATTGGAAAAGACCCAGAGGAGGTTCACAAGAATGATCCCAGGAATGAAAGAGTTAACATATGAGGAACTCTTGATGGCTTGATGAAGAATGGGGGGGGGGGGGGGGGTTGGATTTCATTGAAACCTATCAAAAGGTCTGGATAGAGTGGATGTGGAGAGGTTGTTTCCCATAGTGGAGGAGTCAAAGACCAAAAGGTACAGCCTCAGAATTAAGGGATGTCGTTTAGAACAGGAGTGAGGAAGAAGTTCATTAGCCAGAAGGTGGTGGGTTTGGGGAGTTCTTTGCCATAGATGCCTGTGCAGGCCAAATCTTTCGGTATATTTAAGGCAGAGGTTACTAGGCTCTTTATTAATCGGGGTGTCAATGGTTACAAGGAAAAAGCAGGGGAATGAAGTTGAAAGGGAGAAATCAGGCTTGATAGAATGGCGGAGAAGACTCGATGGGCCAAATGACATAATTCTGCCTCTTTACCTAGTGTTAATGACTTCAGGCTAAATGATCCTTTGCTAATAATTAAACATGAAGACACTGTAAATAAGCTCCTCACACTGAGAACTTAATTTCCTTTGAACCTTATAAACACACAACTTCCATTGGCAAATATCAAGAAGTAGTGTAATTATACAGAGAATGGAGCTGAATGCAAATAAGCTAAAAGCCACAAAGCACACAATGAATGGAGTAATTTGAATCTTGTTATGATTGATTAAGTAGTATAAAAATACCGACACCAACTTACATGGTGAAGTGCTCACACGTAAAGAACCCATGAGAGACAGAGATACCAGGAACTGCGCAAATCGATGCTGCAATTTCGATTCATTGGTTACATCAGCTGGGGCTGGATTTCCTTGTACCACTGATAGGTTTTGACATTGGAAAGGGATGGCCTTTCTGTCCAATCTGTTCTTCTTTTAGCCTATATTATTTAATACTGGTCCACCTCCATGAAGCATACAAGTTCAAGTTTATTGTCATCTGACTCTAAATATATACAACCAAACAAAACAATGTTTCTCCAAGCCACGGTGCACCCACACAACATATATCACACACAGCACATAAACCAAAATATTATACTATAAAAAGGTTACTATAATATCTTTCAAAATGCACGTTGTAAAGTGTAGCGCAGTTGAACGGTAAACAGCTTACTATACTGTGACGAGAGCTCCATGGTAACAGGGTATTCATTAGTCTCACAGCCTGAGGGAAGAAGCTGTTACCTGGTCTGGCAGCTCTAGTTCTGATACTCTGTACCTGTTTGCTGATGGTTGTGGGTCAAAGAGATTGAGGGATGGGTGGTAGGGATCCTCAACAATGTTTTTGGCCCTTTAACTTTCCTGTACATTTCTCAAATTGTGGGGGGGAGGGGTGGTTTGGAAGACCCCAATGATCCTCTCAGTGGTTTATACTGTCCTCTGTAGGGTCTTTCAGCTTCCATACCACACAATGATGCAGCCAGACAGGGCACTCGTAATGGTGTTCCTGTAGAAAGTTGTTAGAATGGAGGCCGGGAGCCTTGCATGCCTCAATCTCCTCAGAAAGTGTGGGCGCTGCTGTGACTAGTGAGGAAACGTTGCAGGTCCAGGTTAGGTCATCTATTATTTGCTCACCAAGAAACTTTGTGCTCTTCACTCTCTTCACAGTAGAGCCACTGATGTGCAACGGAAAGTGGTTGACATGTGCCTTCCTGAAGTCCACAATCACCTCTGCTGTCTTGTCCATGTTGAGACTCAGCTTGTTATTTTTGCACTCCTTGACAAGCCTCTCCAGCTCCTCTCTGTATGCCGACTCACCATTGTTGCTGATGAGGCCAACTAGTATTGTATTATCAGTGAACTCGATGATGCGCTTTGAGCTGAATCCGGCTGTGCAGTCATGAGTCAGCAACGTGAACAGTCAGGCACTGAGCACACAGCCCTGGGGTCACCAGTGCTTTGCATGATGGAGCTTGAGATGTTGCTGCCAACTCAGACTGACGGGGGTCTTCCTGTCAAGAAGTTGCAGAGAGGGATGTTGAGTCCCACTGAGGACAGCTTACCTACCAGCCTCTGCATAAATGCCAAGGTGAAGTCAATCAACGATATCCTGGTGTACGAGGCAGAACAAAATGTAGTGGGGGGGGTCGAGGCTATGGCATTATCTCTCTACTGGTTGGAGTGGAAGATGGACTGGAAAAGGTCCTATGTAGCGGGAAGGTTGATTATATATGATCCATTATCAGCTGCTCGGAGAACTAAATGATTTCTGAAATTGTGCCACTGGTCCTTTAGGCCAGTTACCGTTGCTCTCTTGGGCACTGGAATTTTGATGGCTGTTAGAGTAATTTTCGGCTTTAGGTCATTCACACTTAGCAAATGTCTTCTGTTCCCTGACAATTTTTAGCTTGTAACATTGCATTTCCTAAAAGCTGTGAATCCCGGAATACCAGTCTAGATGCTGCTGGTGTCTATGGGATGGATGTAAACAGGGAGGTGTGAGGTTTACATGTAGTTTCAAAGACAGCATTATCTATACTTTGTAAATATGGATTGTCCTTCATGTTAAGCACATAAAATACCAAATAAATGTATTGTGGATTCAATTTGGGACAATGGATTCCTGAATACCAGTCCAGATGCTGCTGGTGCCGGTAGGATGGGTGTAATTGGGAGTTATGAAGTTTGTATGTAGCTTCAAAAGAAAGCATTGTCTATACTTTGTAAATATGGAATTGTCTTTTGCGTGTGTAACAAATAAATACTGAGCCCCACGTTGGGCAGCAGACATTTCCACTGAAAGCGGCATGACGATGCCTGCTATACCTTGTTTTGTCAAATAAAGAAGCTGCTTTGTATCTCCCAGAAACTCTCTCTCTGGTGATTTCATTCATGCCACAACAATGGCTGCCTTGAAGGCTGCAGGTACAGTGGACTGTTTCAGATATTAAAGATGTCCGTAAAGGCCTTTGTTAGTTGGGCCACACAGTCCCTCAGCACCTGATCAGGTATATCGTCCAGGCCTGCAGCTTTGCGTGGGTTTACCCTGGCTAGGGTCCTTCTCACCTTGGCTGCGGCCCAACAGAATGCCTGTTCCTCAGGAAGAGATGGCCCTTTCCTTCTTGTCACATCATTCAGTTGGTCAAATTATGCAATAACAGGAACAACAACCGAAGATTCAGCACAACTGAGACAAAACAAAATGCTGGCAAAGTGGTGTACATAATGCATGATTATGTGTCTTTCTCACCATTCCCTGATCTGTAGCAAATGCCTTGCCTGGAATGAAACCATTGATTACATCCACTTCCTGAGCTTGGCAAGGATTAATCGGTAAAACAAATCAAGTCGGCTGCAGAAAGAAAAGTGTTGTGGGGTAGGGGGTGTGTGGTAGTGTTGGGGTGGGTGGAGTGGGGGTGGAGAAGGTGGCGGGAAACACTCAGGGAAGGTCAGCTCCTGGCAGATGCTACCGTATTTGTTTAACTTACTCTGAAGCTTAGGCAATCGCTGGGACAGGGCAGGGAAGGTCAGGCCAATTGTCTTTTGTCGCCACACATACGTACTGACTCCTCAGTGCAACAGCCTGTTCCAACCCAGTGCTCCGTCCCTTCTCCCCAGGACTGTCGTGGAGGAAACGTGCAGCTGCGACAGTACCACGGCAACCATCAGTCATCCTGACACAAGTCACACAAAACTCTCAGCCTGCAACGAGTGCTCATGCAAGAGCTTTTGTCAGGCACTCGCACACTACGTCTTGGAAAATGTACCATGCTTTATTCTGCAATGAAAGGGAGTAGGAGCCGGGGCTTTGTTGCAGAACATACATCACTCCCAGGCCCTTTCACTACCTAACTACCCCCAAAGACTGTCCTGAAATTTGCAAAATTAAATTAAGTTTCATGGCATATATTTGCTGTTAATTTCCTTTTTAAGTGAGTCTTGCTGCTTAGAAAAGACAAATGCCTACATTTCCTCCACTGCACCATCCGTCATCATCAGTGTGTGGCCTGTGGAGATAGGTCGCGCTGATTGCTCTGAACGCTGACAATATTTGCCATGCAAGTTATCATTACAACTAGTTCAGAGGCAACGCCATGCAACGGATCTGGAAATACTTTGAAACCAAAGAGTGAAGTGAAAGGTTCTATCAGGGCACTTGGGATGGTTTAGCTGAGTTGATTAGACAACCCATAACCCACAAAGTCTGCCTCTGTGCTGAATTACTTCTGATCTAAAGTGACAATAACGCTTCCATGCTTAAGAGCACATACCAAGCCATTCAGAGATAAGCAGGCATGTGTGCCTCATACGAGCCATCTCCCATCCTACACCACATGCTATCAGGGTATTCGTCCATTCTTTAGCTAAGCTCTTCTTCCTTACTTTGCCCTGATGGTCGTGAGGTTAAAAATAATTCAGGGTTTAGACTCCCTGTCCTATCTGAGCGACACCGGTAGAAGTCCGATGAAAACATTGAGAGACAGTACTCTGGCAGTATTTGCCATGCAGTTTCACACAAAAAGGGTGGAAAGCTGGAATCACCCTGGAATCCATGTATCAGCAAGGTGTGGATCTGTTAAAGCAACACCATGTTAGTTAACAGTACTATGGACTAGACTCTAATTGACAGTTATACTGAAATAGTTCCAAAAGGAACATAGTTATAAACTCCGTTTATGAAGATAACTCATCAAAGAAAGGTAGAAACAGGAAAAACTTGTGAAAAATTCGGATGAACTGCTGAAGTTGGAAATGTATTTTGGACTAAGTGAATCACCTTCCCCTGTATGGAAATGTTTGCAAAATATGACATTACTAACCAGGTTGTCACTGGCAGCTAGTGCATTGCAGCCATGGAAATTCTTCTCCTAATGAATGTCCCTCAGAGACACACAGATTTCAGTAGGGTGCGGCAAGTGGACATAATATTACTGTTTTCTCCTCCTTTGCGTAAGTAAGTGTTTCTATCAGGAATTGAAATTTTAATGTATTCAGCAATTTGGTGCTATTCTTAATATTATTTTATTATTATTCTTAACCTTCCTCCGTATTCTTCATACATTTGCTTTGGACAAACTCTCATCTTCTGTGGAAGATTACTTTCAAAGAGATGCATTGCTAGTTTCACTTTTTCTTCTGCATGCAGAAGAAGCTTTCCCCATGTCCTTGCCTGAATAACTGGCATAAAATTCCTAGAAGCAAATGGAAATGAGGATTGCAATCGATCGAGCAAAGCTTTGTACAATTGTGTAAATGAGCTCTGCACTGGTTCCAGAGGTGACAAGCAGTTTGTGCTTTCTCATATTAAATTTAGCAGTCCACACAATGTTTTGGTGTTTACATGTTCAGCCATCCAGCTGCCCGAGGTTCCTCCAGCAACCCCAGAAATGATCGTTTGTCCCATTGTTTTCTGTGGAGCGTTACAGTGTGAAAAATGGCAGCTGTACTTATCCGCATAGCAGGCACAGTACAATGACAGTTTTGATGAGGTGCTACCTAAGTGCCCATTCTTTCTCTCCTTCTCGTCCATAGTAGACATGCTTACCTACAAACGGGTGCTCCCCATTTCGTTCATCTGCGTGGATTACAGCCTCAGCCCCATCAAGATTTATGAATAACTTTGCAGTTAGATGTAAAGCATGCACATTGCCAAAAGTAATCCTCATCATATCTTTAGAACTTCTCCAACGTAAAACAATAAGGGGTATTTTTTTATATAAAACAAGACACAGAAGCCTTTAGTGGAAGGAAAATCACATTGGGTCTGCTTCACACCCTGACTGCGTAGGTCTCGGATAGTGATGATTAAGCTTTATTGAGAATTTCACGCTTGTCGATTCCATCTGCGTCTGTTCAATTTCCTCCTGTAAAGGGCCTTTTTGCTAACACACTGTAAAGTTTATCATATCATTGGTACGCCAGGGGTTGTACTAATGAGCATGAAGCATGAAATACGGTCTTCAAAAACACCAAAAAAAAAACAAATTCTGATTAAGCAATGTGTGCATGGCAGTTAGAGCTTGGCTCCAGGATTCAAACACTTAATGATATGCTAAGCTGGAATGCTGGAGAATGCAGTAGTCCAAGGAAATTGCAGGGTTTACTATCACTCCAAAAGTTGGCATTTAAGAAGAAATTAAATTTTCATTTTTGCTTGTTGTTGTCACTTTAATACAAAGAAGTGAGATGAGGTGAGTTTGTGTGAGTTGGGTTCAGTAAACTGGGGATCTATGATTTACTGGTTCAGTGAGAGTAAAGTGCTGGATAGGGATAGGATGGAGAGCCAAGGAAATAACCGGAAGGCTAGTCGCAAAGAGATGCTCCTTCGAGTCTCCTCAAAGCTGGTTCAAAATCAGCACCAACAAAATACTGAGGCAGAGTTGTCATAATGGCCAAAACCCCTGACATCCAGCACTCTCACTTCTCTGTCCCCTCCTAGTTCATAGCAAAGCAACACATTGCATGAATTGGCGGGTGCTCACTATCTGCTGCCCCTAATACCCCCAGTCTGTTTCCTTTACAGAACACTTGTAAGGTAAAATCTTGGGAGAAACGCATTCCATTTTTTCACCTCTTTTGTATTTTTACTAGCATTTGAACAGCAGAGGAGAGATCACGAGTAAAATTCACCTCTTAGGTGGCACCAACAATAAATGAAAAGATCTCCACTCCAGGTTACGAGGACGGAGAAGGGCTGGGGAATCAGCCATTTATTTGCTGCTTTCCTGAAGTCATCGGATCTTAAGCACACTGAAACGAAAACAAATGTGTTGGGAGAATTCAGTCAGCCAAGCAGAATCTATGGAAAGATATGCTAGTTTACCAGTTACCATTCAACCCACACTTGAATGTTCCTTTCATTCAGAATCGCTCTGCCCATCTATGCCACTTAAACAGTGAGTATAGCACATTTAATCAGAACACAAGGAAATGGGCGAAACAGTAAACCACTTGTACCCTCAAACCTGTCCTGGCATTCAATATGAACATGACTGGTATGTGCCAACTTCAACTCCACTTTTGTGTCTGTTCCCTACAGCTCTTAATTCTTTCAATAATAAATAAAAGGCAACTGAAGTATAATTTTGAAAATTTTTACAGATGTCAAATCTATGGAATCAATGAAGAAGACTAAATGGTTGAAGTCTCGGGCAGAGACCCTTCTCCTCTTTTCCATGCTGAGTTCCTCCAGCATTTTGAGTATGTTGCTTTGGATTTACAGTATTTGCAGACTTCCTTATGTCTATGGAATAAATGGAGGGGAAGCAGAGTTTATTGAGTTGGATGAACTAGCATGAGACAATTGTTTTTTCCCATTTGTGCCTTGCCACTGGGAATATGTTCCATAGTCATTTTGGGAACTGAAAGACTGCACAAAAAAATAAAATGAAACCCATAAGTGCGTGGTAGATACTCTGCTGTCATTTTTGGGCTGCTCTGATTTTAGATCCGAATCCAGTGCTGTGTCTCCAACCTTCAACGAAAGCAAGAGGCCCAAGATCCAATGATAATTCTGCGGTCTCGTCCAAGAACTCAGCCAGAAGCTGCTGACTCCGGTCACACCCCACCAACCAGCTTGCCCAAGTGCCAGAATCAATGTTGTTGCTGAACATCAAATAAATCAGTCCAACGTGTACTCCACAGAAATGTCAACGAGCCTATGTGTAAACAATGATCCCTTCACTTTACCCTCCGCTTCTCCTCAATAACCTCAGGGTAAGAATGAATTGCTTCTATTTCTTTCTTTCCTCCATCCCTCTATCAAGCTATTCCTCCTACATAAAACCCTGGCAGAGGTTGGGCCCTGAGCAGAAGATAAGATGTTCGGTATTACATCGGTAAACCGTTGCTGATCCCAGTGAAGCTGGATGCTGAGCAGAGTGTACAACAGAAGAGTGATTTGATTCTGGACCAAGGCAGAGTTTTATCTCAATATTAGCTTCAAAGTTGATCCTTGTTTTGTCTTTTTTTTTCACTGAGTAAGATCAAATCAGCATGAAGGAAGGAATTGATTATTTGATTTTGTCTCTGGTTCTATCTTTCAGCATTTCAATATTGCCCACTTTCTATCTTGCGAATGCAAGTTCTGAGTGGTAGGAAGTAAAGAGAAATATTTCATCAGACTGAATAGAACTGATGCATCCTTGGGAATCCTTGACAATGTCAGGTTTTAACAAAAAGATATTATAACCATCTACACATAAGCATACAGTAGGTGTTTAGAGTGTATTACTGCTTCAGAACGAGACTTGGACCATCAAAGTCATGTTTGATCCGACTTTTGCCTCAGCTCCCTCTTCTTGGCAGTTTCTTATAACCCCTGCCTCTCCAATAAATCAAAAATCTATCTTGTCTTTGAGTTTACTAACTGATTCACTTTCATGCCTCACTGGTGTAAATCCAGAGATTCAAACCCCTCTAAAAGAAGATAACTCTCCTTATCTCTGTCTTCAATGAGTAATGCCTTATTCTGATACCTAGTGCTTTAGTTCTAGATTCTCCCAGCATTCAGCTTTTCCAGCTCTTCACCTTCAATAAGAAAAACTTACACCTTACTCCACTCCTATAAGTAGGGTTCCAAACCACTCAACTTTTCTCATAAATCAACCCTTTCATCCTAATGAGCTTTCTCTCAGCCGCTCTCAATGCAGAAATTATACATATTTAAGTAAGGTGGTTAGTTTTAACAGAGTCCTCATGAACACCTTATATAACTGTAGCAAGCTTCCAACTTTTATACTGTCTGTATTCAGCACGGATTGCCCCATGTACAGTGGCTATACAGTATTGCATAGTCTGCCTCATTTAAACAATAGTCTTCCTTTTGATACTTCCTACAAAAGTGCATAATTTCATGCTTTGTTTCATTATCCTGCACTTGTTTAATCAATCTGTACCCCATTGCAAACTCCTTGCATCCTCCTTACAACTTGCTTTCTCATCTATTATTGAATTGTTAACAAATTTAGCCACAATGCACAGTATATCGTCCAATCATCCTCACCATTGTAATAAGATGGAAAGTTTTGAGGCCTCAAAAATGATCCTATAACATCCCACTAACTATGCCAATCTGAAAAGAATGTAACCCAACCCTGTGTTTTCTGTTGGTTAGTCAGTCATATATCCACGCTAGCATAGACTATGTGTGGTAACCTTTTTGTTCCTTAAGGCTGTTATAGCTGGGAGTAGTAGTGGGGACAAGCTCCCACTACCTGTTAAAAACTCTTTATGACATACAATTCAAGTAGCCTCTGACAACCAAGTCCAGCTCCTGGCCTTCATGTATGGCTTAGCTATTAAGTCTAGCGGAACCATTTCTACTGACAGGAGAAGGGGCAAAGGCGGGTTACTGGTTGGCAGCTCACCGAGGAGAAGGAAAACTCTGATCTCAAACCTCTGCTGCCTTGTGGCTATACCCACTCATAGGAAAGACCTTCCGGAGTAAGTCCAAAAGGAAAAATCCAGAGCTGGAGTCCGGAAAGCAGTCCTCTATTGAGTTCAATGCTGACTGGCAACTCCTGTAACACTGCTGGTGCCAAACTGTATCAGTCTCTGCTGTTCCTTTGGGTTCATCAGATACGTGGAGAGGGGCATCTTGCTACATGGGCAACAGCTTGCTCTCCATATTGTACTGCCCAGGCTTCTGTATCTAGAGTATCCATGGTCGACTCTGACCATCTCAAGAGGTAATCAACTCCTGGCCTTCACATGTGGTTTAGCTAGCTGCAAATCACTAGGAACTTTCCAGAACTGAGGGAATTTTGAAAGGTCACAACCAATAGATCTACGTTTATGGGGTTACTTATTTAAAAATTTGAGATTATATCAGACAAACCTATCAGCCTTTGATCACCATAGTTTGACACAAACCTCTCCTCTTGTGATTATGAGGGGAATGAGCTGCCAGAGGACTAGAGCTCTTAAGAAAATTGTGGGCAGTCTTCAAGAAGCAATGACTAGTTACCACTTACCTTAGCACCTCAAAACAATGTCAAGTTTTTGGGGCTTTGATTCTGACTCTGCTTATGTGCACTGTATGTGCGTCATTTTCACATCAAGTTATGTGTCATTAATCACATAGCCTTCATTTATTGATGGTACATTTTGCTCTTTTTGTACCAAATATGTTATTAGATCACTAACTGAATGCTTATGATGTCAGAACTCAGTTACACTATTTGTATTCATCCTGTCAAGATTTATGACTCAAAAGTAGATACATTCAGATAGTGCAATAAGCAAACAGTTGGTATTGTATTCATATAGAAAAATACGGTCCTGACACCAGAGGAGAATTGGGCGTTCCTCATGACATATTTTGGTAGCTGAGGTTTATTGAATGCATAAGATTAAACATGAGGAGGATGTATGAAGATTTCCATATATGAAGCAGCATAACACTCATGCATTAAGGATCAACTGGTTTTCGTTATAATATGACTCTTTCAGAAACTTCAAAAATTTATTTCTGTCCAGGAGATAGATTGCTACTTTATTGTTTCCAAAGGAAATTACAGTACTGCTGCCTTCCTAGTCCCCGGTCACCAGGCTGAATTTGGCACGTATCATCATGGTGACATAAAGCTTCCGATCAGTCCACATAAAATATTTAAACAGTCATTTTGCATTTCATACAACTGAACAAGAAAGTTAAAGTTGAGCTCCAGAGGACATCCGTTCTTTCTTCCACCTGAATTATAGCTACACATGTGCCTTGAGATTCTCTCAAGAGTGAAAAAAAATCAATTAATCAGATAAAGTTAGGCCTTTAGAAAATGCATAACCATGCAGTTTTATATTTTGGTAGAACATTGCCAAGCAAGTGGCAAAATAGCAGTGATATTGGTCCCTTGGGCATGATAAACTACCTTTAGCATTCAACTTTCTGCATGCACTCCATTCTACAGAAACACATGCTTTGATTTAAACTGTATTTTAACTGTTTTCTTACACTCTCCAAAACTCTGGCTGCTGCTAAAACCCAAATTAATAGCCCTCCAAGTTCTGCTTAAGTAACCAGTCCAATCAATTAGCCATTGATCCATGATGTATACAAATGTTCCTCAATCCCAATGCAAATCAGAGACTGGTAGTCATGGCCTTGAAATCCTCTGGTGCTGGGAAAGGAGTGTTAAACCTATGAGCATCTGATATAGGTTCAAGAAAGGGCTCATGAAATGCAAAATCTATTCTGATAGAGATCCAAGTTGCTATGTACAATAGAATTAGCATTGCATGGTCAAAGTGCTTATGATCTTTCCTTCATCTAGTCCAGAGAAAGACCTGAGGAATGGATAGGGGCAGGGTTAGTGAGAAACGGTGTAAATCAGAACACAGCCAGCCAGGTTGTGGCATTGGTAAAGGCTGTGCTCGTTAGCGACTGTTGGAGTGGGAAAGTTCAGGGTCACAATCGGGTGGGATGGGAGAGATTCAGTGCAAGCTATGGTGTTAATTTAAAGTCTCTTCAGCTGACTGCTGCCAGTTCCTTGTGCTGGGTTTCACACCCTGAGATTATGCTTTGCCAATGCAGTTTTTATAAGATGGCCTGTTTCCAGGGGAACAGCCCACACCACCTGCAGGCTACACATTTGTGAATAGCTTATTTTGGAAGTAGCAATTAGATATAAGTTGCACATTGTTGAAAGTCATTGTGCATTAACTCTTCATATCCATAGAGTTCTCAGAGCAAACCTACCAATTTTGGCATTGAGGGATTTAATCCTGCTCTGTGCCTTTTCTGATAAAATTCTACCACATAGATGTTACAATAGGCCCTAAGCCAAGGCCATCTAACTCAACGCAGGCCAGGTTGTTTTTTCAAGATGGAATGATCTTAAATGTGGAAGAAATTATAACCAGATATCCACTGAATGAATTAACCACTGCCAGCATTGGCTCTGCTGATGTAAAACACAAATTATGTTTAACAGATGGGGAGTTCACTTCCATGGATTAGGGAGTATGATGTGAGAGCTTGGGATGAGTATGGCAGACTTTGGGATGGCAACATAAGATTGTACTGGAGTATCTAATGTCTAACAGCATTCCGGTGAATTTGCCTGACAAGAGGATTTTTAACTTCCCTTGGCCCAAGCTGGATCATAAAGTACTTTTTTCCTCTCGGACTGTCACCCTGGAGCCCCTTTCCCAAGCACATCATTGGATCCTTACCAGTATTCTTCACCTAGCTACCAAATGATTCTTAGAACCTGCACTCTTAATAATTTCATAATTATCAGTTTAGGATGCATAGAGAAATACAAATAATAATTTCACAACCTGTTCAGATAGTAATCAATCATGCAGTTTAAAATTTACAATCCAAATATTAAAAATAGAGGCCTGATGTACTGGTTAATATCCTTGCATCACTATTTTGTGCTTCTTTCTAACTTTAACTTTGTTAAGTATGATATTATTTACTCTGTGACCAGAGTAAACAACCAGATATATCATTAGCTTCCTCAGCTTAATCAGTTATAAATGGGTCCATCATGATTGTGTTGTACAGATTCTTTTGAAACGGCATGACTACCTGTTGTCTAATTAGTATTTCAGTAATATCTGAATAATATTGTAAATATATTGTTTCGTTAAGCATTCTTTGTTAGTTTACATAATTCATTACAGGTTATATGTAACAGTATGTGAATAGTATACATCATCATGACACCACATCATATGTGCATGCTTCACTGAAGTAAAAATGAAGCAAGACACATCATCCCCAACTCTCTGTTTTTCTTTCGATTAATTTTATGTTTTGGAGTTACAAAACATAACAGTGGTGATGAACAAGTTTTAAGATGAACCCGAGACAAATGCATTTCTGTTGAAGTGCAGCAAGACATTTGAGCTCTTAAAAAAAGCACAGCGTACTTTCTTCACAAGAGGAGAGAAACAGTCAAGTTAAAAAAAAAGCAGAAAATGGATGAAATTCAAGGGTTCGTAAACAGTAAGAATCGGATAGTAATAATAAATTAAACAAAGCTGAAATGGCTGGCTGCATCTAAAAGATAGATGCATTCAACTGCACAAGAGATAACTGGATATTATATACTGAGCAACTTGAGGAGTATTTTGAAGCAAATGAAACAGCCAATGAAAAGTGAGTGGTAGTTTTGATGAGTGCCTTGGGTGGAAAGGCATACAGTTTACTTCAAAGTTTAGCTGCTCCAACTCAACCAGATGAAATTAGCTTTGCTGATATCGTGAAAGTAATGAGGAACATTTAGAACCAAAACCATTGTTGATTGCAGAATGCTTTAAGCTTCATAAACAGAATCAAAAGGAAGGGGAGTCCATTTCAGCTTGTGTGGCTGAATTGAAGAGATTGTCAGAGCATTGTCAGTTCAGTGATATGCTTAATGACACTCTAGGAGATTGCTTATTTTGTGGACTCTAACAAGAAAGCTTTCAAAAACAGCTCCTAACTGAAACACAACTCACGTTTAAAAGAGCAGTGGAAATCATTGTATCAATGGAAATCACTGCCAGGGAATTATATTCAGGGAAGAAAGAGCATGAACAAAATTGCCACATCTAAACAGAATTGTGTTACCTTTGAGACAGGGGCTCACATACACCAGACCAATGCAGGTTTAAAGACAAATTTTCCCAGAAAATGCTATAAAGTGGTAATGGTTTTCCGTCATGTCCAACAATGATAGGAAACATGTACGGGAGAGTTTTTCAAGTGGAAAATCCATTGCATTGGAGCATTTCCATTCTCTTCACCTCAAAAGTCCAAGTCCAGTGGTATGAACAAGCATCACAAACTGAGATCTTCCTTCATTGCAGTGGATGACCATGGTGTCTTTTATCCCTTCACTCTCCATGGAGCATTGCAATATTGCCTTTTTGGCTGTTGGATTACACTGTAGATCTCATCCGCCTAGTCCACCAGAGCTGATCTTACATGCTGGGACAGGCATGTCCCTAATTCATGGGAGTATGATGTCACTGGCTGCCCTCTCCTGGTTTAGCCCACCTGTCAAAGTGTTGTACCAGGTGTGGTCACTGTTGCATGCAAACACTACTTGGAGCCACAGGTGAGAGCTGAGTTTCCAGTGGGGACCAAAGGTGAATGAGCTGCCCCAGAATGGACACAGCAAGCCCCTTCACCAGAAGTGCCGCCTTTCCCTGGACACCCTTACACCCCACTACAAAGTAGGACACAAACAATGAGTACGTCAGACAAAAAGAACTGGACTGCACAAGAAAGAGAAAAGATAAAAAATCAAATTTCAGTTTCAAACAGTGCACTAATCTCTATGCCGTTGATGTAAAATCTGATAATGATGAAAGTGACACAGGTTTGGGTAGCCTTAAGATTTATAATGTGAACATTTTGTCCACAAAATGAGATTAAACAACATTTCATAGTTACTGAACTGAAGTCTGCAAATCTTCCAAAACTAAGAACTTATATTGGTAAAAAGATAACTCCTATGAAAATGACATTCATAACAGAGAAATACCACAACCAACAAGCCTCAATGGCTTGTACTGGTAAGACAGGAGGAACAGCATTGTGGGGCCATGCTTGGCTTAAGACAACCACAACTTGATTGGAGATCCAGCCATCATTTGCATGCCATATCCCCTACAATAGTCAACTGAAAGCAAATTAGGAAACTTACTGGATGATGCCACAGCAGTGTTCAGGGATGGCAATAGAAAACTCAAGCATATCAAGGGTAAAATAGTGTTAAATGAAAAGGCCACACCGTGTTTTATGAAGCCCATCCAGTTCCATATACTATCTGTGATAAAGTAGCCAGTCAACTTGATCACATGGAGGCTGAAAGAACTCTTTCGAAGATTGAGTGAAGCCAGCGGTCCCAGTAGCCAAGAAGGATAAGTCTGTCAGGATCTGTGGTGATTTTAAAGCCACCATCAACCCAGTACTGAAAGTAGATCAATACACTCTGCCCAGGATCAAGGATCTCTTTGCAAACCATTCTGGAGAGAAATAATTCAACAAAGTGGATGTAGTTGGTGCCTATCTACAGATGGAGATTCAAGGAGATTCCAAAGTATTTCTCACCATAAACACCCAGAAAAAGGCTTTATTGCTATAATAGGCTTATTTATGGAGGCTGAACTCTGTACCTGCGCTCAGGCAGAAAGCTATGAACCAGGTGCTACAAGACTGCTCAGACACTGAGTGTTATCTGGATGACATCATTTTTACCAGTAAGGATGACAAGGAACATCTCCAAAATCTCAAGACAGTGTTAAAAAGATTTGAAGCTTATGGGCTCTGAACACAGTACAACGAGAGTGAATTCTTTATTCAAATCAAGCATCACTCACTGAGGTCACACCATTGATATACAAGAATTACACAGGTGTGCTGAGACAATTCAAGCAGTAGTGGATACCCCAAGGCCAAATGACATGTTAAAGTTACCATCCTTTTTAGAATTTACATCACATTCCCTTACTGTTGCATAGAAAAATTATGCAGAGATTGACAGAGAGGCCTTGAGTCTGGCTTGGGGTGTAAAAGATTTCAACCAGTACTTGTATGGGAGAGAGTTTACCCTTGTTACCGATGATCAGTCACTGGTGTCCATTTTCAATCCACAGAGGTTGCTCAGCTAACAGCAGCCTCAGAATGAAGAGTTGGGCTCCATTTTTGTAAGCCACAATTACAAGATCAAATTCAAGAAGACAACTAATCATGGGAATACTGATGGGTTGTTCTGTATACCCTTGGAAAAGGAAATACCTGAAAGATTTTCAAAAGAGGTCACACCTTGACATATTATCCCAAATCCCGAGTCCCCTTATTATAGCAGTGATGCTCCCAAGGGGCAAACAGAAAAGACTCAGGTCTACATGGCCACCCAAAATGGCTGGAATGTAGAGGAGAAATTCCAGTTCCCTAATTTTTACCAGTGCCAGGACAAACTTTCCCTTGATGAGGGTTGCATTATGTGAGGATCTTGTACCATCCAGGCTGAGAGCTGAAGTGTTGGAGGAACAACATGCCAGTCGCCTAGAGATGGTCAAAATGAAAGTGCTGGCTTGAAGCTTTGTCTGGTGGCCTGGGACAGATCAGCAGATTGAGCAGCTTGCCATGCAGTGTTCAGGATGCCAACACAACTCGTAGATGCCAAGGCATCTTGTAGTGGATGCAGATACAAAATGGCCTGTGGTGTCCCCAGTAGACTCCACTACAGCCTTGCACACTATTGATGTGCTGAGAAGCATCTTCCTAGGGACTGGTGTTCCAGAACACTTATTCGGTGACAAAAGATCACAGTTTGCTGTGGAACAGTTTCTGTCATCCCTGAAAATGAATGGAATAAGACGTATTACATCTGCACCATACCACCCTGCTACAAATGGTTGGTGGAAAGGTTTGTCCAAAATCTAAAGAACACACTGCAACCAATGTGAGCTGTGGTGAACTACATATACCTGTCTGGACACGCCCCCTGCTGACTGCTCCTGTGGCTCCTCCCACAGACCGCTGTATAAAGGCGATTGGGGCACTGCTCCTCCCTCAGTCTTCGAGATGTCGTGCTCCCTTTTGCTGTTAATAAAAGCCTATCGTTCACTTCCAGTCTCATGGTGCATCATGAGCAGAGCACACTACACTGACACAGGATCAGAAGTTCACCAACTTCCTCTTTGCATATCGCCATGCAGGACACACCGCAACCAACAATTCTCCAACTGTGCTGTTGCTGGTTCAGCACACTTGGATCTTCTCAAACCCAGTCGCACAAGGAGTATGCAAGACAAACAGCTGAGACAAATTGATGGCTCCTCAAAAAAGGAGCTTTGATGTTTCACTCCTGGGCAAACAGTCCTGTTGAGGGATTACAGAGGTGATCAAGAGTGGGTGCTTGGAAAGATTAAGGGCAGAACTGGACCACTCTCCTACATAGTGGGGATTGCCTCTGTTGTCATCTGAATGTCGTCAACTGGCACATCAATCAGTTGAGGAGGAGCAGAGTCAGAAGAAAGGGACCTAGAGCTCTCAGAACCAACTTCCAGCAGTCCCAGAGCTAACTCCGACAACAGCAATGGAGGAGGCCCCAGAACCTGAGATTGTTTCACAGCCACAAATATCACCTGCCAAATGGAGTGATCCCCCTCGCCAGGAAAGACACTATCCCACAAGAGTAAAAACTCCTCCACAGTGAGTAAATCTTTCAGCTGAAAGGAGAGATTTAACTTTTATTATGCTGTGGATGTTCATATAGAACTTGTATTATGTAGGGGGTGTGTGTGTGTGTGTGTGTGTGTGTGTGTGTGTGCGCGTGTGTGCGCATTTATAAGTTCAGGTGCATTCTATATTGAGTTGAAATTTATAACTTTGCAGGGAGGAATGTTGTATATTTAATATTACAATAATATTTGAGTAATATTGTAAATATATTGTTTGGTTAGGCATTCTTTGTTTGTTTACATATTAAGTTATGAGCTATATGTAGAAGTACGTGAATAGCATACATCTACACGCCACCACATCATATGTGCATGCCTCACTAAACTAAAAATGAAACTAGACACAATTTCCCCTGGCTCGATGATTTTCGTTTGAATAGTTTGATGCTCTGGATTTACAAAACCTAACACTACTAAACATTACACTATTAAACATTGTGCTATTGTTGTCAGTAAGCATTGATAAGACTGGGTGGTGAATGGTGAAATCACAGATATTGCAGGCAACCACATGGTTTTCCTGCCTTGCCTGTCACATCAAGTCAAGTGGAGCACCCTGCAACATCATCATGTGTAGGGTGCAACTTGAGCAGAGTATTCACAGAACTTCTTTTTGTGTTGAACTGTGATCTTTCAGTGTCAAATCAAAGCATTGAAAAGCACAGTAGGGAAAATTCAGTCACAGGGATTAGTGATTGAGGGCATCAATTGTGTGCTCTGTCACTGCTGTTGACATCTGTGTCCTATTTGACTTATTTTGAGCTTGCCATTCCAAAATTGACAGTTGTTTTGCAGGTCACAGAATTACACCCCTTTTACCTGAGGATGAGAACATCATTAATATGCAAATCATTAAGACTGTGACAGAGAATCCGTGATTCTAAATGATTTACTTAACACCTCCTACCGTCGCCATGCACCAATTTCAAAGTGTATTGATCATGATTGTACTCAGGACAATGACAGATGAAAGAGGAAATGGCATAGCCCCTTGTGCATTGATTTGGATGGTTGTGGCACGACATAGAATACAGGGAATGCAGGTCATTGTAAGCAAGCTGATAGTGAAGCAGATACCACACAGAACTTAATATAGAGCCTCACCTCTGTAGTTAGGGGACACCATTTCAGACATTTCATTGGCTGCCAGCTCAGGCTGGCCACACTGGGTTGTGTCTATGAAATATTCTGGAAATATTCACCTTGTTTTTTTTTACAATTGCATCATCCTGTGATCCATACCATCACATGCAAGAGCTTGAGATGCATGGAAAAATCACCCCCTGAAGTTCTCCTCCAACTGCAAACATTCCTGAGTTAGAAATGAATTGCTATTCCTTCACCTTGGTTGGGTCTGAATCCTGGAAATCCTTACCTTGAAGGACAAATAGTTGAACGTCCACCAGAAGGATCGAAGATGTAGATTTGCAGCTCACCTCTTCCAGCTTATTTTGGAGAAGTAATTGCAGTAACCAAATCCTTAAAAATCAATTTATATGAAAAGACAAAGAAAGACAGATCTGAGTGAACAAAGTCTGAATGACTTCAGTATTGTTGCATGGTTGTTTGGGTCTAAGGATCACATCAGTGAAAATACTTTAACTACAGTTAAATTAGGTTTTACTACACAAAGATCTCAAGCATTATTAGTTAATAACATATGCAGACCCTTCTTCTGTGTGCCAGGGTGCATTCAGATAAGCAATTTCATGGAGAATGGTGCACTGAAACTTCACCACTTCTTCATATCATTTGGTAATTCCTTAAACCTCGTAAGCAACTTACGCTTAGTTAAACTGAGAGTATTCTTCAGCTCTACACTTCATTCCTGAGCTATGTAATCAAGGTATCACTGGAAATAGTTAATATTGCTACTGATATCTTATTTGCATAATGAGTACTCCGATTGGAATTGTGTTTATTGGAGGAAGATGGGGATAAGCAGGAAGACATAATACAAGTGGAGGGAAGTCAAGGCAAATGATGTCTATTGTCACATTTAAAGTCTGGTGAGGTGCAGGTACAATAAAAAATTTGCTTGCTGCAGCATCACAGCACATAGGTTCAGACAACACACAGAGCATAAAGTATATGCCGATTATTCAATGCAGTGATGGAAAAAGGCCTGCAAAACAAGACATTCATGCAAACAGAAACAAGTCCATGGTGATCAAGAGGCGGTCCATAGTTCCCCTTGCTAAGGAATGGCTCAAGTTGTACGGGTTGGTTCAAGAATCTGATAGCTACAAGACAGGAACTATTCCTGAACTTGTTTATGTGGTACTTAAGGCTTCTGTAGCTCCAGACCAAGGGCATGACCCATGATGAGGATCCTTGATGATCAGTTCGAACTTCTTGGGGTAGCGCCTTATGTAGAAGCCTTCTGGGAAAAGGCACAAAGCATTCAGGCTCTCACAACCAGACTTCCCCCAAGCTATCAGACTCCTCAATATCCAAAGCCTGGACTGAACACCTTGCCCTATTGTCCTGTTTATTACTTATTGTCATGCCTGCACTGTTTTTGTGCACTTTATGCAGTCCTGTGTAGGTCTGTAGTCTAGTGTAGCTTTCTCTGTTTTGCTTATTATGTAGTTCAGTCTAGTTTTTTGTACTGTGTCATGTAACACCATGGTCCTGAAAAACATTGTCTCATTTTTACTATGCAGCAGTTATGGTCGAAATGACAATAAAAGTTGACGACTTGACTTGACTTGCAAAGGTAAGGAGAGCTGTACCCATGTTGACTGAGCTGTGTACACTATCCTCAGCAGCCTCTCACACTCACGTGTAATAGGCCATGATACAACCAGTCTGGATGCCTTCAAAAGTTTATCTGTTAAAGTTTGTTAGCGTATTTGGTCACATGCCAAATCTACTTCAGCTTCTAAGAAACTAAAGGCATTTGCATACCTTCTTTGTACAGTAATTGCATCTACATGCCAGGCCAAGTTACTTCAGGCCAGGTTATTTTAAAGTATTTGTTATAAACACTCCAGTTATATATTGTCAACACTGGAGAGCCCCTGCAAAAATCTGTGTAAAGATTTCAATTCATCAAGGAGGTGGTGATACAGTCATATCGCATAATTCAGGATGATTTGTAGCCTGTAACTTCCAACATTACCATTTTTTGATTTTTTTTTTGCAATGTTGAGATTTTATCTCCAGATAGCAAAGAGGGCAATACATCAATGGCACCAGTCAGTATGTTATTCGCAAATGCACTCATGTGTATTAGAATTGCCATAACAGGCAATGATACAACAAAACATGGGATTTGTATGGCATGTTTAATAATCCCTAGGTACTTTGCAGAATCATGTCAATCAATGACTGAAAATGGGTCACTTTAAGTAATATTCAATCAGGTGACTAAAAGCTTGATCCAAGATAAGCTTCAAGTAAGTTACCATTTGACGTTTGTCAAATTAATCTATTCCTATTTTCTGACAAATAACAAGAACTACTCCACAGGATTGAAAACCCTAAAGTTTTGCAAAATAGCCAAAATTTTTCAAAGACATTGATGACATGTATGTTATCCTTACCTATTCCTCCTGCAGACCATAGTGGGTGATTCATGAACAAAACAAAAGGTTAGCATTCCAGCTCTTCTGTGACTACTAGAAGATTATTTACCCATCTCCTTTCACTTTTAGGTAATCTGTCATTCTCCTCTTGGGTTTTGTACTTGGCCTGAAGGAGACAGCTGAATCTCAACCAGTGATCATTGTTCTTCTACATCTACCTCATTCTGTTGTACGGCTCAAGCTGTGGAGGGCACAAGTTCTCCAGGACAAGATCTTGTCCGTAAAAGTCTGGCAGATCTGACTTCCCTTATCATTTTGAAGCAGGCCTCCATTGACTCTGTCTGCACTTCTCACTGCTCCAGAAAAACAGCCAACATAGCCAAGGACCTCTCCCACCTTGGCTACCTTGCTGTTATGAGGCCCTTGAATGGATCTCTTGTATGATAATGATGAAATCTTGACTTTTCAATCTATCTCATGAGCAATTTTTGTTGCAAGGACGTGGCGGTGAAACAAACCCAAGTGCTGAACACGGGCATGGAGGCCGAACCAACAGGCGTTACCATCGTAGCAAGCATGGAATAGATGCTAGGGGAGTCTTTACCCGGAGTCTTGGTTCTAGTAGCGAATTCAGGAATAATGCTAGACTTAGAACTGATAGTTCTAAGAACCATGGAACAACGTTCCTCACGCATGAGTCAACCAACGAACTGGCACCTTCTAATTATGGTCACAGGATTCTTATACTGCATTGGCTGATGGAAAGCAGGTGTTTGTAGTTATTGGAACCTGGCAATGACTGGGAACTAAACGAGGTGATTAAGGCCCCAGTCCTGAGGAAGATAGCCAGGTGCCAGAAGAGATCATGACAATTTTAGGTTCACAAGGATGATTCTGGGAATGAAGGGGTTAACACAGGAGTGTTTGGCAGCTTTGGGCCTGTACTCACTGGAATTTAGAAGAATGCAGAGGACTTCATTGAAACCTACCAAATACTGAAAGGACTAGATAGGATATGGTAAGGATGTTTCCTACGGTAGGGGTATCCAGAACTATACAGTGCAGCCTGAAAATTTAGGGGCAAACTTGTAGAATAGAGGTAAGGAAGACTTGTTTAGCCAGAGAGTAGTGTATCTGTGGAATGCTCTGCCACAGTCTGTGGTGGAGGCCAAGTCCATGGGTATACTTAAGGCAAAAGTTGATGGTTTCCTGATCAGTCAGGGCATCAAAGGATATGGCGAGAGGGCAGGTGTATGGGATTGAGTGAGATTCAGGATCAGAATGTTGGAATGGTGGAGCAGATTTGATGGGCTGAATGGCCTACTTCTGCTCCGATGTCTCATGGTCTTAAGTCCTTACTCTCTCTTCTCTCCTCTTCTATCAGGTAGAAGTCACAAAATCTTGAAAACACACCACCAAGCTCAAAGACAGCATTTACCTTGATGTTATAGGACCCTTGAATGGAGCACTTGTATGATAATGATGAACTCTTGACCTCTCAAACTAGCTGCACATTTGAAAAAACAATGTGCTGGCCCTGGAAAGGGTCCAGAGAAGGTTCAGAAGAACGATCTCAAAAATCAAAAGCTTAATACATGAGGAGTGTTTGATGTCTCTGGGCCTGTACTTGGTGTAATTCAGAAGTATGAGGAGGAATATAGGGCACTGGATAGAGTGGACATGGTGAGGGTGTTTCCAATAGTAAAAACCCTTGTTACCAGGGGCACTGCTTCAGGATAAAGGGATGTCCCTTTAAAACAGAGATGACAAGACATTTTGTTGGCCAGAGGGTGAGGAATCTGTGGAATTTGTTGCCAGTGAGGACTGGAGGCCAAGCCATTGTTGGTATTTAAAGGAGAGTTTGGTAGGTGCTTGAATGGTAAGGGAAAGAAAGTGGGAGAATGCAATTAAAAATAATCGGTCATGATGGAATGGCAGAGCAGACTTGATAAGACAAATGGCCTAATTCTGCTCCTAACTCTTATTGGCTTATGGTCTCATCATAGTTCTTGTACATTATTTGTCTACCTGCACTGCACTTTCTCTGTAACTTTAACACTTTATTTGTATCCTGTTTCTGCTTTTCCCTTTGGGTTATCTCAACATAATTGTAGTTACACTGATCTATATGGATGATGTGCAAAACAAAGTTTTTCACTGTGTATGTAACAACAATAAACCAATTACAAATTGACAATAATCAGTTCATATTTCAGAATTGTTGGCTGATGAAAAGTATTGCATAAGTCCTACAAAAAGAACTTGAGGTTATGTTTCAAATGTTCTGAACTCCTGCTGGCTATTGAAGCCCCAACTTCAGGTATTACAGGGCCTGCTGCTTTGAAGCAAAGATGGAATGGAGGTCTGAACCATCTCTATGCATTCCCAGCCTCTTTCTCTTGATAGACAACTGATTTCAAAATGCACCAACCTAATCTCAGTTCAGCTTGCTGATAGAATAACACTATTAGCTGGTGCTGTAATGTCCACGAAGATGAGTTAGAATAATTCAGTAGGAAGCAATGGGGTTCTACAGTGATGGACACTCTACACAATCAGACTTATTTGGCAAATACAATGAATTTCAGCTGATTGACCCATCGATTAATTGGGGCAGTGGCTTATTTGGGACAACTCTTAAAGGACAAAACCTAATCAAGAAAACAATTGTATTTATTTCGGATACTATTCCGCTTAATTGAGACAGAAGGTTGTTTCCAAACAGTTCCTGAGTAGGGTCAGTTGTGTCCATTTAAGTGACCATTACATGCTACACTGTGCTTAAGGTGAACAGTTTTTAAATAGTGTCAGTTGTGTTTGTGTTCAAAAAGCAGTGATTTTTTTTGTCAGTGATAGCTGGCAGGAAATAAGCAGTTAGGCAATTCAGCACTGTTTTTCTCACAGCGGTTTCAAGCATCGAGGCTTGCAGATGTCAAAGGGGCCAAGAGTGAAAATGAAATGACTTTACTACTTCAACAAGTTAGAAACTACAAAGAACTTGAAGGTATCAACAATCATCTTGAATGTTACAATGAAAATGAAGATTTGGGGGATGCAATCACTGGATGCATTCTATGAAGGCAGGACATTGTACTAGCTGTCTGTACCAATGTTTTAAATTTTCCAATCAACCAAAAGAACTAGGCAACATAATCTGAATGAATACCTCTATCAATAACTATTACGATCTGACAACTTGCCAATGGATTCTGCGTTGGCTTGGAGGCTGGCCCCTCCTGTCAGTGCTGCCCTCCAATGTTCCCTCAGTAGGAGACATGCTGGATTGCGTTCCTCTGTGGCTGGACTATGTGAGATGAGGAAATGTTGCTCACTGTTTTTGCAGAAACATTCATACACAACCAATCTACAAGACATGACGCACAGGGACTTGGGCTATATAATTATTATTTATTAATATTTTTGTAACTGTATGTTTTTCTGCTACCATAATCATGGGTGTGATACGTGCTGTTGGTACTGTCTTTTTCACCTTGGATCCAGAGGAACAGTGTTTCGTTTGACTGTATTCATGTATATTGTTGAATTAAAATTAAACTTGGAATTATTTTTTTTCTAAACAAAAACTTGGAATTTAATTAATACATGTTTTTATAGTATTGTAATAAAAATGAGTAGTTTACCTTTGTTGTACATTTTTAACTATTTAACTTCTTTTAACTTTTCCATGAGCTTCAGCTAATTGGGGCAGCCGCTTAATTGGACCATAATGTACTGGTCCCAATATGCCCCATTAACCAGAATCGGCAGTTTATATCAAGTGGAGCATTGTGCCTTTGATGTTTTTGGAATGTAATCACCCTGAGCTCTTGTTAAGTGACCACTGCGTGAATAGCCACATCTCCTGCCTAACAGTAGGTCATCTTCTGTGATAACAATCCAAGATGTTGAACACTCAGCAGTTCAGGCATCATCTGTAGAGGGGGAGAAACAATAATGCATTTAAAAGACCTTTGTCAGAGCTAGCAATGAAAGAAAATGTTAGGTTTAGATTCAAGAGGAGGTGGCAGGACGGATGCATGCAACAAGGAGCGAAAGAATGAGGCCGGGTGCCTTGGGGATGCATTATTAACGAATGAAGTAACAGAGAACAGTTGCCTTGCTGGAAGCTGATAAAACGCAAATTTTTAAGAATGGGAGGTGGCTACTTGGCCTATTAGTCTTGAAATAGATGTGAGTGTGACAAGGTACCATTCTATAGTGGGTCTCAGACTTTGCAGAGAGGAGAATTAGGCTGAATGGCCTAATTCTGCTCCTATATCTTACGGTTGCTGGAAGATAAAGCGGGAGGAAATCCATCAGGTCTCATCAGTAACTGGGCAAATCACGTGCACAACTCTTGTTGTTGGCAGGAATTCTCTAAACTCTTGTTCAATCTCACTATTTGTTCTTGTCATGCCCAAGGGAGCACCTGGAAAACTGAGCATGCTTTGCATTCTCCACTGGCGTGGTACAGTAAAAAAACGCCACGTGAGAGTTTGCTATCTACAGAATAACCCCACGCCCACTTTACTTACCTTCTTCATTAGTGCCTTATTTACTCAGGCATCAGCCTGATTCACTCACTCAGAATGGAGCGTTTACTGCAGTTGCTGGCGGATCACATGTTAATAATGATTAGGTGCTTTGGGGATGATGAAGACACAGCAGAGTCCCTTTACTTGGGAAAGAGACAGATGGCTTGGTTGAAAAGGCTCAAGGGATTGAAATTCATCTCTCTTTGTGCTACAAGACACATGTAAGAGCAAAGGCACAAATATACTCACCAAAGCTGTACTACTAGGTTACTGCAAGTTACTCTCAGTAGAAAAATGGCAAAAGTATGAAAGGAGAATTTATGACAATGTGAGGGAGAAAGGGATACCGGACTGAAGCAAAACAAGGATGTGCGGACAGGTATGAACCAGGTAGTCTTAAAGGACTCCTTCCATCTCATAACTTCAATACTTAAAATAATAATCTCAACAGACTTGGCTTCATTAAACTCACAGAAGAAGAGAAGAAGAATAGCCCTTAACTCAGTAGTGGAGTTATCGGGGTACTGTCATGATGGTGTTTCCGTAGCAGGCTATTCTTGTTTTCACGAGGCCAAGTTGCTAGCTCAACACACAACCCAACTTGGATTTGAACTTGGGAACCTTCGCTCTGGAGTCCGGCGCTGATATTATTGCACCACCAAGAGGAGATTGAACTCACAGGAAATGAACTAAATCAGTCAGTGATATGTGCCTTTAGCTTGTGTTTTAGCTTTATCAAATAATGTTATCTTGCACCTGCATCCAGTCTTTAGATCTTTGAATTGGGAAGTTTGATCTTATGAGCAGGCAACAGAGGAGATGTGTTTTCAGTCGGTGCAGATAGTGGAGAAATGTAAAACTGTACTGTTCCATTCTCGACACTTAAGTTTTTTGCTTCTCTATGTCTTGTTATTTTAAAAATTCTGAGTAGCCTTTCTTCGGTCCAAAGTTAATGACCTCACATTTTGTGGATTTTGGATCTATGTTGAATATAACCCTAGTACCACAGAGAGATGCAGTATAGAAACAGACTCTTGACTCATTAAATCATGCCAATAATCAACCACCCATCATACAAATCCCGTATCAATTCCCCTGGAATTGGCACGGTGCGACCACTCCCCGCTGAACATCGACAGCTCCTCAGTAGAGATTGTTAAGAGCACCAAATTTCTTAGTGTTCACCTGGCGGAGAATCTCACCTGGTCCCTCAACACCAGCTCCATAGCAAAGAAAGCCCAGCAGCGTCTCTACTTTCTGCGAAGGCTGAGGAAAGTCCATCTCCCACCCCCCAACCTCATCACATTCTACAGGGGTTGTATTGAGAGCATCCTGGGCAACTGCATCACTGCCTGGTTCGGAAATTGCACCAACTCGGATCGCAAGACCCTGCAGCGGATAGTGAGGTCAGCTGAGAAGATCATCGGGGTCTCTCCTCCCACCATCACGGACATTTACACTACACACTGCATCCGCAGAGGAAACAACATTGTGAAGGACCCCACGCACCCCTCATACAATCTCTTCTCCCTCCTGCCGTCTGGGAAAAGGCTCCAAAGCATTTGGGCTCTCATGACCAGACTATGTAACAGTTTCTTCCCCCAAGCTATCAGACTCCTCAATACCCAGAGCCTGGACTGACACCTTGCCCTATTGTCCTATTTATTATTTATTGTAATGCCTGCACTGTTTTTGTGCACTTTATGCAGTCCAGTGTAGGTCTGTAGTCTAGTGTAACTTTCTCTGTATTGTTTTTTTTATTACATAGTTCAGTCTAGTTTTTGTACTGTGTCATGTAACACCATGGTCCTGAAAACTGTTGTCTCAATTTTACTATGTACTGTAACAGCAGTTATGGTCGAAATGACAGTAAAAGTGACTTGACTTGACTTGTTTCAACCTACACACTAGCAGCAATTTAGAGTTCCCAGTTAAGCTACTAACTCTTAAATCCTTATGATGTGGAAGAATACCTGAGCACTCAGAATAAAAACAACACAGTCCCAGGGAGATCATGCAGACTCCACATAGACAGATAATGAATCCTGCCTTGCCATCTCCAAATAGATGCCTGCACCTGATTACCTCCTTCAGGAAATACTTTGAATCTGAGATTCTCCCAGTAAATCAGAGCTGCACCAAATGCCACCAGAGCTGCCAGAGAGATGATGGTTGGCTTTGCCATGTTCTTTGTAGCCTGTTTAACCCTGACATTGTCCCCTCACTTCAATGGAATACATTTTCAGACACTGTGTGAACAAAAGGGATTTCACCCAAGACTGGCAAATATCTGGATTGCTGTGAGAATATGATGCTCCATTGCATTATGTCCACCAGCATACACAGGTGAAAACTGTGGGCACTCTGCTTTCAACACAAGGTGGTAGAGAGACTAGAAAATTTCGACTGAGGAATCAATACTTAACAGGTATTCTTTTATAGAGTCCTGCTGAGCCATTTCCAGTTTAAGTGCATTTCTTTCAGGGACTGTCTCTCCAGTGTGTTATTTTATTGTTTGATCCAAGTAGAGTCAGATATAGTTAATACTGTCTGAAGCATCTTTTATTGCACCTTGAATGTTGCATTGTGTTGACTATGGGGGATGGGGGGCAGGAGCGATAGGTAATTTTTCCACACGGTCTTCTATGGGCTTTTCTATTCATTTTTCTCATTAAGAACAGGCAAAATAAAACTACTTATTCACTGATGCTTGACACAGAAGTACCAAACTCTTTGTTTTGGTCTTTTTGTTCACATTTCTTAAATGTTTGATTTTCATCTGCAATCGCTTCCACGCGGCAGTTTTCGTTGCTTTGTTTGACCCGTTCCTTTTTTATTTCTCCTCTGCCCCACCGCCACACACTTTTTAATTTCTTTTTATCATATTCCCCTCCCTTGAAATACTCTTTTTTCGGGGTCTCCCTTTCAGCCTTTATTTGCTGTTGCATTGGCTTTCTTTCTTTCTTTCACCCTCCTACTTTTCCTCTCTCTTAAACACACCCACACAGAGTCAAATGCTGTCACACTTGTTTTTGTCCCTATAATAAAACATTGCAATGGAGGCATAGTTCTGCTGTGGATTCCTTTATTTCGAGCCTTGCACAAAAAAAAATATAGCTCGCTTTGTGGCAGGGACTAATGGATTATTACACATTGCTAATGGATTATTATACATGTTAATCCCCTTCTCAGTCTGATTGCAGCCTCAATGTTGTGAAAGTCTCGGTTGTTGGCTTGCGGCCCAAGTACACGGAATGCAGAGGAAGAGCGGTGAAAGCACAGAATAGCTGAAGCTTCTTTATACAAGGCAAGCTCAGTGACCTGTGGGGGTCACAGATGGTCCTCCTGGGCTCTGCCAAAGCCAGTCATTTATTATCATTCGAAGCACTAGGCCTTGATCTTTTGTGATCTGAATCTCCAACTGTGCCCATTGCGGCTGCTAAAGCTTGCCTAGCAACCGGCAAACAAGAACAAAGCTCCTATTCCAGTTCAGTGAAAGCCAGATTTGCTTTTGACCCTAAAAATACATTTTCTGTGACAGCCTCCTTTTCTACTGTCTGAAACCCAGGATGGAGCAAAGGGGGAGGGTTTACATCACAGGTAGCAAAGTTCAGTGACATTCAGATTAGATATTGGAAGCCAAGAGTGTATGGTGCATGACTGCAAATTCATTATACTATTTAAACTTGGACTGAGTCTTAAAGAGCAGTGTCCTCTCCTAAATTCCCTGCTTGCCACTTAAATATCTACCTTCATTTGGCTGGATTTTCTCCAGAGAAAAGACGTCATTATTATCCTCACATTATCTCACTTCTACTGATTTTCTTTAAATATCTTAGCAACAGACCTGTGCAATACAGCTCTGTGCAGTAGTACCAGCCTTCCCCAAAAGGTGTTTGTAAGTTAACTTGCCACAAATTTAATTTTTGGCAGCTTAAGCTTCTTGTTCACGGGCTGCGCTGATAAAGTGCGAGGCCTCAGAATTTTATACTTTACTGGTACTTCTTGGCCACTGTTTCTGTGAGCCTGCATTTTATGAGGCAAGATCCATTTTCAATTTAGGGCTTCCATCCCTTAGGAAACGGCAATCCAATTGCCATGGAGACCTCCCCACCATCCCAAAACAAGTTGTTTAAATATAGTTTAGTAAGGGCTTGTATACAGTCAGTGGATGTTCTTCTTACATTGATTAAAGGGAGCTGTTCTTGTTGGAAAGAGCAGCAATATTTACTTCTGAGCTTAAGCAGCTCTTATTACACATGATTTGAATTAGGAAATAATTTGCAATATTTAGTTTCAGCCTATTCCATAGAAAGAGTTGGCTGTAATTGCATGAAGACATGGCAAGCCACTGGAATATCTCTCATAGCATTCAACCATGACAACACGTACTGAGCATCAGTTGTGGGATTCCCAATGATAAATCCTTTATTTCTAATTTTAATCGTGAAGAGGATAATTCATATAGGCTAAAGGCAAAGAAAGTGGGCAGCACATGAAGGAGATACACCAAAATATTTTCCTTCAAACCTTCTAATCAGCCTTCTTTTAACTAGTAGCGTTATCAAACTCATTTCCACTCAAGTTCTCCAACTCCTTTGGAATCTGTATTTCATGGTGTTATGCTCCTGTACTTCTCCCATACAGAGATTCCAAGTTTATGCACGGCAGAGTAAGGCATGCAGGGATCAGCACAATGAAGAGATGGAACTGGGTGAAAGATTGCTTCTTCCATTCTGTGCCATCTGGTCTTCATCACCTCTTTCACTCCCACAATTTCACTTGGCACAAAATGAATTTCTGCCTTTCAACTCCATTTCAGTTTTGCTTTGTCCTTTTCTTTCTCCAGGTGTTACAAGCAGTCTGCAGGAAACTAAAAATATCTTGCCGTGAGTGTCCTGACATCAGAAAGACAGAAGTGCAGAAAGACCGTCTACCACAGAAATGGTGCACTTACAGATTACACTTGTTCCTAAAACATGAATCCTGCGCTGTTGCAGCTGAAGCAGCATTCCTTTCTATATTCTGTATAATATTTTAACATCCTGCATCTCCCACTGATCCCCCACTGTTAACAAGCATCTTAGTTTCTCAGACACCTTAACATTCACAGGCCCCTTATCATCATTGCTTGCATTGTCCTCTGCTCTGCTCTTACCATTCATGTGCACAATTGCCTCCCAGTGGCCAATTCCTATTGGGCACTAATGGGTATGCTTCAAAGTGTAGTGTAAATCTTATGTGCACTTGTGACAGAAAGTTGGCAGTAACCTCAATTTTTCCAGTACGTACACTTTCCTCAGTACACTCCTTAATGGTTTATTCTGCCAATCTCTAAAGAATCTGGTCCTCTTTCAGCTGCTGGAACTTCACAAATGAGTTGACCATGTACTTTCTGGCAAAGTCAACTACTTGATAAACTGAAGTACCTCCTTTAGGGTGTAGCACCACATTAAATGATCTGTGGGCTGGAGAGGTGGAGGAGGAAAGGCTTTTTGTCCGCGTCAAAGACTGCATATTAATCAAATAGAAGATGCCATCCAGATGGTAAGTAGGCTGTTCCTAACCACAAAACCACATGGACACATTCGCCCTTTCCATACACACCGTTCTACAAGAGAAAGACTATTATTTTTTTCTACAACAGCAGGAATTAGACTCAGCTAACCCTTTGTTCCAGTTCCAATATTGTAAGGTAAACAAATTACCTGTGCTGAAAGGACAAAGAATTTGGGCACTCGTTGGTCTCCACAAGACCAAAGAGTTTTAAAATGGCAAAATTCAAGTTTCAAGTTTCAAGTTCAAGTTTATTGTCATTCAACCATATACACTGTATACTGCCAAACAAAACAATGCTCCTCCGGCCCAAGGTGTACAACACAGTACATATAGCACACACAACTCATAAAGCAATATTAGCACAAATAAATTAGTGAACAAGAAAGTGCATTTATGACACAAGTTAAAAAATAAACAGCATGGTGTTACTTTTGCATGGATTGTGACAGAGCTCAGTAGTCTCATGGGCAGAGGGAGAAGCTTTTTCCCATCCTAACAGTCTTTGTTCTAATGCTACAGTACCTCCTGCCTGATGCTAGGAGGTCAAAGACATAGTTGGACATACGGGAGGGATTGTCAACAATGCTAATGGTCCTGCATATGCAGTGCTCCTGTTAAATATCTCTGATGGGAGGAAGCTAAACCTGATGATCCTCCCATCAGTCCTCGTAATCATTTGTTGAGTCTTGCAGTCATATACAATTCCCGTACCAGATGGTGATGCATCTGCTCAGAGCACGCTCACTGTCAACCCTGCTCATCTCAGGTTCCTCAGGAAGTGACCATACCACCGTGCTTTCTTGACCAAAGAGGTGACCTTGAGGGACCAGGTGAGATCATTGGTTATGTGCACTCTTGGAAACTTGGTGCTCCTAACTCATTCCATGGAGGAGCCACGTACATGCAGTGAGAAGTGCTCAGCCGGCACCTTCCTAAAGCCCACAGACATCTCTTTGGTCTAGTCCATGCTGAGACACAAGTTGTTGTGCTTGCAACATTCTCTGAGCCGCTCTAAATCCTCTCTGTATGCTGTCTCATCGTCATTGTTGAGGACTACCACTGTAGAGTTATCTGCAAATTTGATGATGTGGTTTGAACTGCATCTAGCCTGGTGCTCAGCATGATGAAGCTAGAGATGTTGCTGCCAGCATGGACTGACTGTTGTCTTTCTGTCAAGAAATCCAGGATCCAGTTACAGAGAGAGGTGCCAAGACCCAGCGAGGACAGTTTACCAACCCAGAGGGATGAATGTATTAAGCTCTGAGATGAAGTCAATAAACCACATCCTGGTGTATCAGGCATCATTTTCTAGGTGGAACATGATAGATTGCAGTGCAAAGGCTATGGCATCATTGGTGGACCAATTTGAGCAATAGGCAAATGGGAAAAGGTCCAATGTAGCAGGGAAAAAAGTTCCATAACCAGCTGCTCAAAGCACTCCATTATCGTTGAGGTCAGTGCTACTGGAGCATAGTTGTTAAGGCAGGTTGCTGTTACTTCCACAAAGATATTTTGATTTGTGCAGTTTTAGCCTTTGATAATCAACTATGTCACCAGCACCCATCACAGAATTATAAACTTGTACAATTGGAGGTCAACTTGATCACTATTACAAGCCTGAAGCAACAGATGAACAATTGATCGAAGCTTAGCAATGGATTTATGCTAGAATCCAAATTTAGATCTTGAATATGACAGCTGATATATTCTATCAGGAAAAGAAAGGCACAAATCAAATTCCAAATGAAGAATAGGTGAAGGAACTCGCATTGCTGGGAATACCAGCATATTAGGTTTTACTCTGATACAGGGAACTGTATTGGAAATATGGACTCTGTTTCTCTCTCCATAGATGCTGCCTGTTGTGCAGAGTGTTCCTAGATTTTTCTGTTTTTGATTTCAGATTTCCAGCATCTGCCTTTTTAATTTTTATATTTCTAGAACTGGTGAACACTCCTGTTTTCTTGGTTCCAGAAGTAGTCTCCCATCTATGGTAGCACACCACCTTGTTGATCTGCGTGCACAGTTTTCCAATGCAGGGATTGGAGATGTGGCAATTCTGCCATCTGATGATGATGGCGTGGCCATTGCACTCATCTTGTCAATGGAAATTAAATCCTGTCATTATAATTTTGCCTCTCACAATTTGGAAAAAAAGCATTTTCTTCTTGAAATGCAGAACTTCCTGAATTTAGCTTGTCACTCACAATGCATAAATCCTTTAGTAGCAACAATTATATTAAATTCGTTATGGCAATTGAACTGTGGACATACTTTTAGATTAAAAAAAACCTCCAGTGATTGTGTTATTGATCGTGAGCACTTTAAACAGATTTTGGACATTACATCTCATTCCACAGCAATGTCTCCTGATTTAGTTAACTTCCATCCAGCGACGAACCTTGCATCAATAAACACCATAATCCACCTTTCCCATCTGATAATCATATTAGGTGTTCATGAAGTGTCACATCTCTGAAGGTCATTTGTTCTCAACAAAAACAACACTACTGCTCAGGGAAAATCAGTAGAGTCAAGAGGCCTCTTCTCTCTACATTTTTGGTGAATGGCCACAAACTTACTTGAAATTGTACTTGCAAAGGAGCTTGTTTGGCTTTGCATTCTGAAGCAGCATAACCCCACAGAATAGGTGAAAACATAGGTGCAAATCCTTTCACTGACATTTCATGATGTTAACCTAATGAACTAGCTTGTTGGGTCCATCTCTGGGATCTAAAGATAAGCAAAAGACACTTTAGGCTTCTGTTCGTCCTGCAATCTTTTAATAGCAAAAAGTCACAGGCCAGGAAGGCATATCTATCACTTTGTCCCCTCCTTTCTGCATGTAATGGCCTTCTGTTATGGTTGCCGTTGTTTTCATTGTTTGTAAATTATGCTCTTAATCACAAAACGTCCAATATATTGTGATTATGTAAGAATCATCATGCAAACTCCAGACACATAGATAAATAAAAATTATTATGTTGCATTAGTCTCAGCCACAAAGGTAACCTGCAATCAATAAGATCCCAGATGTGGGTTACTCTCTGGGATACAGTTGCATTTGCTTCAAAGAAAGAATTCAGGTTGTCGGAGGCCCTAAGCCCTTTAGTAACATTACAATGCCGTTATAGTCTATGGTCTCTTCAGCACTGTAATTGGATTCACTAAACTATCACCAGCAGTCAGGGTGTTTCCCAGGAAGGACTGCTACTTTCCTGCTGCTGCCCAGGTACTTCCACTGTGTAGTTTTGCAGTGTAACTATAACAAGACATTATTCACTAGTAAGGATTCTGACTGTTATGGTTGGGATGATTTTGTATCCTATGTTAAACAGAGATGCTTCAGTTGCATTCTTCAGGCAGAAAAATAATTTCCTATATTAAGTACAGTTTTTATTGCTTGAACTGCCAGTACTGATTACAGTCCAGTAGGAAGTGCTGAATAAAGTGAGTGATTGGACATTGTGAGCACCAGCTCTCCACAGATGAATGATTGCTGCCAGTTGCATTTCAGCTTACGTCTGAACAATGGCCACTTGACTGAAGGGCCATCTAGTTTCTGGTTTCAAGGAAACTACTCACTGCTATTAAGAGCTGTGGAGAGGGATATGGTGAAATAAAAGATGGTAGTTTGTAAAAATGTACCCATTAAAGTGTTCACCAGAAATAAATACACTAAATACATTGTTTCTTCACTAACTCACTCAAATATTTTATAGTAACTTTGTTATTGTATTGCCGTTGCTGAATTTTTAAATTGCAAATGAACTGGATTTATTCAACAGTCATTCATATCGTAAGCGGCAATCGCAAGTCACTCTGAAATATTAGCTATATAACAGAAAAAAGCTACTTGTATTTTGCAAGGCATTGTTATTACAGAAATAAATTGTCCTTGGTGATTCAGTGAGGTACAGGGTAATAATTAAGTGCTAAACAGAAAAAAGCAAGAATAAATGAAGATTGACATTGGTGGAGGATTTTGAAAGAGATGGCTAAGTGAAGGGTTCAGGGATTGAGCTTCAGAGCATGGTAAGGACATGATAATGGCATTGGGACAACTGAAAGATTGGACAACGTATTCCATCTCTTCATCTACTTTTGTTTCAGAACACAAATCCAATCTGTCCTCTACGCACTACCATAAGTAATGCATAAAGAAGAGAAATGTGTTCTGTACTTTGATCATACTGGAACAAAAGCAAGGAATTACCCATTGTTGTTTGACTGGTGTATGCTTTCACTAGAACTGAGCCAAGAGAAGACTTGGACTTGAACAATGTATGGGAGATAATTGAAAATGATCCATTTAGAGTTCAATCAATGGGCTGAATAGTTTGATTCTGCTCTTATGTCTCATGTCCTTCAAGCCTTGAAGACCAGATCGAGTGATTTATGATGGGTTTCCTTCACTGCCTAAGAGATGTGTAGTCATCATTAGAGATAAAAGGTAACCCTAGCACAATTTAGCACCCACTGTAAAAATGTGTAAGTGTGTGTGTGGGTAGAATTCCTTTCCACTACTGAAAGCAGCAGCCCATCATACGTGCAGGGCAATCTGCCTTTTAGTAGTCCTTTTCAGCACAGTTTGAAAGGACGCTTTTCTCAAAATAATATAATTCCAAGCTACAATGAACAATCAAGCTATTTAGAAATTCAGAAGCTCCATTGACAAAACAGCAATGCCAGCTAACAATCTGGTTGTAAGTGTGGACACAAATCCTCAATAAAGTGAATTTGTTATTATCAGTATATGAAGCCAATAGAGCTCTCCTTGGTCTTTATTCGCTCTCTACAATTGCACAAACTTTCTAATTTCATGCTAACGTTGCATTCCAAATTCACTTGGTCATCTATGCTGTGTTCAGTAACAAGCAGCAATAGCCTGGGCAACCTCTACCACCATAAGCAGATATTATTAATAATGCACCTAGGTAAAGCTGAATATAACCTTAGGAGCTAATAATTGGGGACCAAGGACACAAACTTACTCATTTGGTAAGCATTAGTAGAAAAATTCGCAGTCATAAAGACTTCCATGTATGGGTAGTCCAACCGTGGTTCCCTGCTTTAAGATGACAAACCCACAAACACCAAGAAAGGAAAATCCAAAAGGGAAAAGAATTTCAATAGCAATATCATAGCAAATAGATTGGGGAAAAGGCATCATTAGCAGACAAAGCCTAAGGTCTTGCTGACAGATACACTGGGCAGATAAAGAACTTCAAGTTGGTAACACTGTATGTGAATGTGCCACGGAGACTGGCTGACGGCTTGACAAGATTCAAGATGTAGACTGATCATCGCAGTGCTGTTTCTTCATGGGTCATGGTGCTACCTGTTCTTTTATACCTTACTAGTTACCTGGTTTCAGTGAGGCACAATAACAGTTCATACAGAATAGTATTGCTTCTAATGCCAGACATATAGTTTAAGGGGATGTTGGCAATGTCTTTGGTAAAAGTCATGAGAGCCAACGGTAAATTGTGATACAGTGTGTTACAAAAGTCATTAGGGAAATTAAATGAAATAAGATAACTAATTTGCCTTCATCTATAATAGTGTCAAATTACATAAATTGATCGGTATTATCTGAAGCATGGTCTATCATCAATCATGGTCATAGGGATTTATGTGGGTTACATCCAACTACTGACAAGTTTGATGCTCCAACAAATCTGTATTAATATCTTTGGCATTCGGAGACAGCATTATACCAGGTTGGCACCTGTCCCACTGTAACCAGCTGCATAGTGATCAGAAAGACAAGTGCATAAAAAGAAAATTTTAATGAACCAGCTTGCTGAGAGGAACTGTACTCTGCACGATATCACCAAACTAATGGTAGGCCAGCCGGCATGAACTGCATTCATGATAATTCATTGGCAAAATGAGCCAACTGAATGGCACTAGATTCAGTGAGCACTGCCAGCAACCCCTGACTAACCTTGTAGCTGTGATCTGCAACAGTTTCATCAGCACCCCGGGCTTCTCAGAGTTGGTATCCAAGTTTTAGTTGCTATTCACGAGAAATGGGATTCCAATCATCTTAAAAGTATAGAAAAGATCTTTCTCAGCAGCCTTTTATTAACATGGAGAATCAAATGTTCTGAAAGACTGCAAAAGTGGACAATATTTCTTCTGAGGAATTTGTATAGCAGTTAATAGAATTTTCTATGAATTATAATTGGTATAAAATTCTGAGGTCATCCACTTATGAAGTTCTGTTCATTTTTTATTAGGCTTTTGATGATGACTTGCAGCCCTATACTTGGGAGAAGCTTAGATTTTGTTTAGACTGTACCCCCACCACCACAAAGTAAATGTGTAGTAACTGACATCACTAAAGTTGCCACGATAGCATCGCAGTTAGCGTGAGCCTATCACAGCTCAGGGCATCAGAATTCTGAGTTCAATTCTGACATCATCTGAAAAGAGTTTTTATGTCCTTCACGTGAATGTGTGGGTTTCCTCCCACAGTCCAAAGACATACCAGTTAGTATATTAATTGATCATTGTAAGTTGTCCCATGATTAGGCTAGGCTTAAATTGCTGGGTTCTTGGCGTCACAGCTCAAAGAGCCAGAGGCGCCTATTCCGAGCTGTATCTCTAAATAGAAATAAATAAGTATAAATAAAATAGAGCTACCTCTTCAGGTAGTTCATAATGAGTTTCTGGTAGAAGTAGAATGGTAAGCAAATGAGGACTCTGAACCACATTAGTCAGTTGTCCAATGATTCAAATAACCAATGGCAAAGTAAATGTGGGGCATTGATCAACAATGTCAGGCATGGGTCAGTTCATGGTGCTCTTGCCAATCAGTAGGAAGGTTGTTACTGTTCTATGCCTGAATGTAAAATTGTAGGTTGACAAAGAATATAACACTACAGACAAAGATGCTTCCTTTCAGGCAAGATGTTAAATAATGACACTTCTTGGCTTTTCAGGTAAATCCAAAAACACCCCCATATTGCAATTTTAAATAACAGCAAAGAGGTTATTCCATCTGTCCAGGCAACATTTATTTCCTAATTTCCCAAAATGAAAAAGAGATTAATTGGCCATCATCATATTGTTCATTGTGGAAACCTGATGACTACAAATTGTTTGCCTTATTTCTGTAGATTAATATTAGTGACTATACTTTGTGGGGTATAAAAATGTTATGTAAATCCAAATGTCACTTTTTCTTCATCCTCGGGATGGATTTTCAAGTAACAGGTTTTGGCTCTCACTGAAAATTCCACACTTAGATATACCATAAATGGTCAGAAACTAGGGAGTAGAATTCTTTGCCCTTCCACTTGAGAAACCTATCCAAGGTGTGGAAAACATTAGAAGTTAGCCTAAGCAAAAGAAACTCTGCAGATGCTGGAAATCTAAGCAACACACACAATATGCTGGAGGAACTCAGCAGGCCAGGCAGCATCTATGGAAAAGAATATAGTCGACATTTCAGGCTGAGACCCTTCGTCATGACCCCACCATCTTACTCTGACTCCTCATCTTTTCTTCTTCGGTCTTGATGAAGGCTCTCTGCCCGAAACAAAGTTAATCTAAGGTTGTCTAGTGAATTTTAAAGTTCATATTTTTATAAAATGTCTATCTGTCATTAATGACATGACCTCAATGACTCCCCTATAGGTGAATTCCATATTTTTTGCTGCATTGTTTCAGTGCGTTCAAATCCATCAAATGCCTCTAATCAGAGTGTGTGTCACTAACTAGAGATGATACCCATCATCTTTTTTACCTATCGTTGTACACTATGGAAAAATATTGCATTATTAAAATATTCTATCCAGTACTAAGTTCCAGTAGATTTGTCTGGAATAAAAATATTTCACAGAAGGAAAAAAGACAAAATACTCAACAGCAAGCTAAAACTACCTCATAAGCATATTAAGAGAACTATAATTCAAATTTCCATGTCTATGTGATTTGAAGACAATTAGTTACTGATTTCATGCCTCAGGAGCTCAAGAGAAATATAGTATTAATGGTAAGACTCTTGGCAGTGTGGAGGATCAGAGGGATCTTGGACTCCAAGTCCATAGGACACTCAAAGCAGCTGTGCAGTTTGACTCGGTGGTTAAGAAGGCATATGGTGTATTGGTCTTCATCAATCGTGGAATTGAATTTAGGAGCCGAGAGGTAATGTTGCAGCTTTATAGGACCCTGGTCAGACCCCACTTGGAGTACTGTGCTCAGTTCTGGTCACCTCACTACAGGAAGGATGTGGAAGCCATAGAAAGGGTGCAGAAGAGATTTACAAGGATGTTGCCTGGATTGGGGAGCATGCCTTATGAAAACAGGTTGAGTGAACTTTTCCTTTTCTTCTTGGAGCGACAGAGGATGCGAGGTGACCTGATAGAGGTGTATAAGATGATGAGAGGCATTGATCATGTGGATAGTCAGAGGCTTTTTCCCAGGGCTGAAATGGTTGCCACAAGAGGACACAGGTTTAAGG
This sequence comes from Hypanus sabinus, assembly GCF_030144855.1. NCBI lineage: Eukaryota > Metazoa > Chordata > Chondrichthyes > Myliobatiformes > Dasyatidae > Hypanus > Hypanus sabinus. Next base: position 125,806,924 of record NC_082712.1, read on the forward strand.
TGCTTGGGAGTAGGTACAGAGGAGATGTCAGGGGTAAGTTTTCACTCAGAGAGTGGTGAGTGCGTGGAATGGGCTGCCGGCAACGATGGTGGAGGTGGATATGATAGGGTCTTTTAAGAGACCTTTGAATAGGTACATGGAGCTTAGGAAAATAGAGGGCTATGGGTAACCCTAGTAATTTCTAAGGCAGGGACATGTTCGGCACAACTTTGTGGGCCGAAGGGCTTGTATTGTGCTACAGGTTTTCTATGTTTCTAAATGGACAAAAAAAAACCTTGCTGCCAATAATTTAAACACAACTAGGTCCCTGCTGGCTTTAACCCTGTATTCGCCATCATGCAATGAATCCCAACAAGAAATGCCTTGGGTTTTAAAATTCTCTGACTGATTTTCATCTCTGTCCATGATCTTTATGCACTGCATTCTATAACTAGCACCAGCTTATAACTTCAGTACATCGAATTCTGGCTTCTTCTCACTTTCTGGAGTGGTATCATCGGTCAACCATTTTGGGTGTTTTCATTTGTCTCAGTTAGCAGTGCAAACTGCAACTAGTTATCGTTGTTAACATGACAGTATTATTGCTGCAGATCATGTGACAACTGGCTTTTTTAAAATTATAGCACCCACGATACTGGGCATGATTAGATGTATATATATATATATATATATATAGTCTTAGAGGAAATATACACTGTTCTTAAAAATGGAATGTACAAACATACCATTGTAACAAAATTGTGGTCTCTGTCTATACTTCTCACTGCATCAGGAAAGCAGCCAGCATAATCAAAAACCCCTCTGACCCTGGTCACTCCCTCTTCTTCCCGCTCCTATTGGGCAGAAGATTCAAAAGCCTGAAAGTATGTACCACTTATCTCCAGAACAGTTTCTACGCTTCTGATATAAAACCATCGTACGGTTGCCTAGTATGATGAGATGAACTCTTGTCCTCACAATTGACCTTGTTATATCCTGCACTCACTTTCTCTGTTGTTACCCTTTATTCTGCATTGTTACTGTTTTACCTTGTACTACATCAGTGCACTTCATAATGACCTCAACTGTGTAAACAGTATGAAAAGCAAGTTTTTCATTGTATTTGGTACATGTGCAAAGAATAAACTAACTCCAATTTTAATTCCAACTCCCTATTTTCATTTAAAAATACATTCTAATATCCCTAGTTCATTTCATTTTGTCACAAAGACTCCTGGGCCTGAAGGACACTTCCACTCAGTGGTGGAGAGCACACTGTGTTATCATCAAGGAGAAGTTATAGAAGCCTGAAGATAAATCTGACAGGAGCAAAGGATGTTGGGAATAGCAAGGGTGGAGTGTCGCAGGGAGAAGGCTGCAGAGGAGGAAGGCCAAGTGCATAGGGGTGCCGTGGGTGCAGACACACCCAGCCCTGAAACACCAGGCAGGGTCATTTGATTTGATTCCAACAATTGGTTTATTGATAATTATGGGATGTCTCTCTGGTACTTCCTGCTCCCTTCCCTCTTCCAACTCTTCATCCACAATGGAGACCCATTTCAAAATCAGATTTAATATCACTCTCATGTCATTTTTTTTACAGCAGCAATGCAGTGCAATACATAAAATTACTACAGTGCTGTGCAAAAGTTATTGGCACCCTAGCTATATGTATGTCCTTAAAACTTCTGCACAGTACTTCACCAACATACGCCAGTGATATTAAACCTGATTCCAATCCTGGTTGACCTGTTGAGCTCCTCCAGTTCCTTTGTGTGTTGTTCCAGATTTCCAGTATCTGCAATCTCTCGTGTCTCAACTTAAGCAGTTTGCACAATTTGATATCAAACTTATATTGTCTTCTCTGGACTGACGTAGGCTGAGGCAAGACCTGATAGAGATTTATATGATTATGAGAGGTATAGATAGAATAGACAGCCAATAAATTCTTTTCCCAATGTCTAATATTGGTGGCTATTGGTGGAGAGCATATCCAGTGGTGGATATGTACAGTACTTATTATGCAACTAAAGAGGCCATTGGTTCACCTTGTCCATGCCAGCTCTCTGCGCAGAAATCTCATCAGTCCCAAACTCTCCCTTATTTCCCAGTAACTTATTCTCCCTGACATACCAATCTGCACCGCAATGACATTTTCTTGTCAACTATATATAGCCAATTGACCACCGGCACATCTTTGCTATGTGGGGAGAAGACAGAGCACGAAGGGAAATCGTGCACGCACTGAGAGTATGTGCAGCCTCACATGGATACACCATAGGCCAGGACCGTACTCAAGCTGTAGGGATTGTGGGTGAATGCCAGAACGCGCTGTATTACTTCACTACACAGTGGGGAATGTGAAAGCTTTGATTGCTGTATCAAATGAGCTTCCTTGATGTTTTCCTTTAACCGTGAGATTATCCATTTTGGATTCATGAAAGGAGAATGGTGCTCCGAATTCCTTAAAGAAAGACATGCTTCCCATCATGATTTGAAGTCTACATGATGATCATAGAAATTTTGTGAGTCAGTTCAAGTAACTCTGTGGTTGCTTGCCAATGTGATGACTACATTTCTCAAGAGGTACATCCCCAGCTTGTAATAATATTGATCTGAATCCTATTACCATTCTTGCATTACTTTTCATAGTCTCATTCTTAGCTTTATCACACTCCTGTAATCTAACTCATGGGGTAAGCCTGGAAAATGCATGAGCAGGTGGTATTCCTGTCAATTAATGCAATACAGCTCTGTAGTTTTGTAGAGTGCCATAAAGTTCTGGCTTCCCTGATTTCCGTTCAGAAAAGACAATACAGTATAGATGGTTTGTGGCAAACCGACTCTGAACTCAAAATGTATGAAACCTAAGAACCTGTAGTTTACAAACATTCTGGATTTATCACTGTTGAACTATAGTCCATTACCTGTCCCTGCTATTCGTGGTATACCACAATTTGTAGTTCTTATAGATTTAACATTGTGGTTGCTTGACGTGCTAGCTGTTTGAGATTTATGTTTAAACAAGCACATTATTTCTGGGAATCAAAACTTGACCCTTAATAGCTGTTCAGTTTTCCCTTCTTACTTGATGATTTCATGAGTAATGTCTCCATTAACATCTGTTGAATAGCAATGTTTTAACTTCTTTGCTGCTGTTTTAGATATTGTGCGATCACCAGTTCATCACAAAATTTGCAAATCTTGTAGAGCATATACTCAATCAGGAGGAGAAGATGCATTTTCTGTAACACATTTCCATTTTAAACATGGAAGAGTAAACATCTTGTTTCAATAATGCTTGAAATGCACTTAGTATCATTGATTGGGCCCTGTGTTGAAGTGCACATATCAAGATGCCAGTCTATGTCAATATTCATACCTCCTATAGGTGCTACATATGTAACCTATACAATGTGAAGACCTAACACTGTGTTGAAACTCAGAAAAGTGAACTGAAATTTCAGAGAATATTTCATTCTGTTGGAAGTGATTAACCTGTAACATTAGTGCTGTTATCATCTTCCTGACCTGCTGAGAAAATCCAGTGCTCTTATGCTTTCATTTCAGATTGCCAGCATTTGAAGTTTTTGCAGTTTGCACATGTTAGCATTCATTTATTTGAATTCAGTTTAGAAAGAAACCTTTCCCAGAATTTTTAATGACATAGTCTGATTGTAAGGGAATATTGCTGGCACTGCTCCTCTGAGCCACCATAGGACAAGACTGAAGATCGTTAATACTTTGTTCATTCATTGCATTGTTTCATACTCCTATATTAAAGTCCATTGATCCTTGAGTCAGAATTATTGTATTATTCACACAGATAAGGGTGTGAGACAAATTCACACTTGGGGATCATCAGATTTCTTGTTGAACTCCTTATTGGTTTCAATACCCAATAAATGATACTGCAGGTTCTGATCAAATGGGTCTGCTGAATGTTAAACTCTCACAAAATTATTGTGTTTTCTACATCACTTACTCAGTTTTCTCTGAATAGAACAATCCTCTTTCTAAGGATAGATGCTGCCACAGTTTAAGTTCTGCTTACCCACACAATGATGGCAACTTCCTCTGTTGAAGATTTTTAATCAAAACTTTTGTCCTGGGGCTGATCTTCTCTTCTGAACGTATTCACAATAGCACGTGGTTGTTCATTGTTCTATTCATTGAAAATGACATGATCTTGTAAATTAATCCTGATGAATGGTGTCAACCCAAAACCTTGACTGTCCATTCCTATCCATAGATGTGGGAACACTTCTCATTGTTATCATCAAGGAGAAGTTATAGAAGCCTGAAGATAAATCTGACAGGAGCAAAGGATGTTGGGAATAGCAAGGGTGGAGTGTCGCAGGGAGAAGGCTGCAGAGGAGGAAGGCCAAGTGCATAGGGGCACCGTGGGTGCAGACACACCCAGCCCTGAAACACCAGGCAGGGTCATTTGATTTGATTCCAACAATTGGTTTATTGATAATTATGGGATGTCTCTCTGGAACTTCCTGCTCCCTTCCCTCTTCCAACTCTTCATCCACAATGGAGACCCATTTCAAAATCAGATTTAATATCACTCTCATGTCATTATTTTTTTTACAGCAGCAATGCAGTGCAATACATAAAATTACTACAGTGCTGTGCAAAAGTCATTGGCACCCTAGCTATATGTATGTCCTTAAAACTTCTGCACAGTACTTCACCAACATACGCCAGTGATATTAAACCTGATTCCAATCCTGGTTGACCTGTTGAGCTCCTCCAGTTCCTTTGTGTGTTGTTCCAGATTTCCAGTACCTGCAATCTCTCGTGTCTCAACTTAAGCAGTTTGCACAATTTGATATCAAACTTATATTGTCTTCTCTGGACTGACGTAGGCTGAGGCAAGACCTGATAGAGATTTATATGATTATGAGAGGTATAGATAGAATAGACAGCCAATAAATTCTTTTCCCAATGTCTAATATTGGTGGCTATGCGTGACAGGGGTTAAATTCAAAGAAGATGTGCAGGGTAGGTTTTCTACACAGAGAGTAGTGGGTATCAGGAATGTGCTGCCACAGGAGGTGGTAGAACACCTCAAGTACAATAAAATTATTTAAAAGGTTCTTGGATGGCACATGAATGTGTCAAGTACAGAGAGATATGAGCATTGTGCAGGCAGAAGAGATTAGTTTAATTATGTGTTTAATTACCAGCTTAATTAGTTTGGCCTAGCTTTGTGGGCTGAAAGGACTGTTCCTGTTGTTGTAATGGTCCTTGTTCTCAAGAGGTTTCAGCTGAAGTTGTTCAATATGCTCAAAATCAGAAAATGTGTACTTTACAGTGCGCTATCTCAGTCACCTGCAATTTGATCAATTGTTAAAGCCCTGGCTAAACTGCAGCATAAACTTCAAAAGAAACCCCAGAGGGACAAGCAAAGCAGAAACAATTACAGAAAAGTAATGCTGACTTTTTATTGAAACCAGTCAATTGGAAAATTGGGTATGTATATTTGTTTCTGCTGAGAAAACGACATGCAAACCACTTTTAAACCTGCTAGTGATGTTGCTACCCCCTGGCTCCTATTGCAAACCAAATGTTCACTTATCATTCTTCTATGATGATCAGATAACTTTGGGCCCTCTCACACCCTAGCTGAAAAAGGCACAGTACTCAGCCTGGTCCCACCAGCCAGGCAATTTTATATCACTGATCTAAAGTGTAGACTATCCATTTCCTTCCATAGATGCTGACTGGCCTGCTAGGTTCCACCATTGTTCTGCTTGTTATCCCTTAACCTTCTCTGTTGCTGCTCCTTCACTCATGGTGCATACTTTATGTCAATGTTTTATCAATGCGGTCAAGTTCCTTTAAACAAATGTCCAGCATTGTACACGTTATTCCAGCTGTGGGCTAACTGACAGTTTCTAAAGCTTTAGTTTGTCTTGTTTTCCTGCTCAGTCCCATTACAACCGAAACCAGATGTTCCATTCAGTTTATTTACCAAAGGGAATAACATTGTCTTGAATTCAATAGAGAGAAAGAAAGCTTTGTGAATGTAGGGAATAGTTGTAAGAAGAACTGGCAATATAGTAGTATCAATATATATTCAAAAGAGCAAACATCAATCTAATAGAAAGTAAGAGTACACATTACAATAACAAGAGAAATATCCCTCTATAAAGTGCCTTAGCCATTCACAATATCACCTGAGGGAAATTTAGAGTCATACAGTCCTGGAGTCATATAGTACAGAAGTATGCCCTTTGGCTGAACTTGTCCAAGTTATCTGCTTGGGCTGGGCTTATTTCCATAAGTCACTAAGCCTGTCCTATCCATGCAACTACCTTAACATCTTTTAAACATTTTAACAGACACCACCACTGCCTCTGGCAGCTATTCCTTATACCCACCAGCTTCTGTGTGAAAAAGTTGCCCCACAGGTACCTTTTAAAACTTTTCCCTCTCATCTTGAAACTATGCCCTCTGGTTTTACATGGGACAAAGGCAGTAACTATTCACTTTATCTGTGCCCTTCATCATTTTACAGAAGTCCATGAGGTCACATCTCAGCCTCCTCCACTCCAGGAAAAGATGTCTCAATTTATCCAGCCTCTCCTTAAAGGTAAAGCCTTCCAGTTCCAGTAACATCCATGTGAATCTTTTCTGCACCCTTACCAATTCAATGGCGTCCTTCCCAAACGCAGATTACCAAGAAGGTCAGGAAGCTCACTGGGTAATCAAGATGAGGTAGTAAACTGGATTAGACATTGGCTTCACAGGAGAAGCCAGAGAGTGTTAGTAGATGGTTGTTTCTCTGACTGGAGGCCTGTGGCAAGTGAAGTGGCACAGGGATCGGTGCTGGGGTCCATTGTTTTTTGTCATCTATTTCAACTATCTGGATGGTAATGTAGTAAACTGGATTAGCAGATTTGCAGATGACTTCATGATTGGGAGTGTGGTGGACAGAGAGAAAGATCATCAAATCTTGCAGCAGGATCTGGTCCAGCTGGGAAAAATACACTGAAAAGTGGCAGATTGAATTTAACAAAGACAAGTGTGAGGTGTTAGGATGACAAACCAGGGTGGAATTTACAGGGTGAGCAGTAGGGTACTGAGGAGTGCAGTACAACAGAGGGATCTGGAAAATAGATCCATAATTCCTTGAAAGTAACATCACAGGTAGTTGGGGTCGTAAAGAAAGGTTTTCACTCCTTTTTTCTTTATAAACAAAAGAATTGAGTTCAGGAGGTTAGATGTTATGTTAAAGTTGTATGAGACAGTGAGGCCTACCTTGGAGTATTTTGTGCAATTCTGGTCACCTACATACAGGAAAGAAATCATTAAGATTGAAAGAGTGCAAAGAAAATTTACAAGGATGTTGCCAGGGCTTGAGGATCTGAGTTATAGGAAAAAGTTGAATAGGTTAGGACTTTATTCCCTACATTGTAGAAGAATGAGAGGAGATTTGATAGAGGTACGCAAAATTATGATGGTATAAATAGGGTAAGTGCAAGCAGGTTTTTTCTACTGAGGTTGGCTGATACAAGAACTAGAGCTCATGAGTTAAGGGTGAAAGGTGAAATGTTTAAGAAGACAATGAGGAGGACCTTCTTCACTCAGAGGGTGGTGAGAGTGTGGAACAAGCCATCAGCAGAATGGTAGACGCAGGTTTGATTGCAACTTTTAAGAGAAATTTTGAAACATGGACTAGAAGGGTATGGAGGGCTAAGGTCTGGGTGTAGGTCAGTGGGACTAGGCAGCATGGACTAGATGGTCCAAAAAGATTGTTTCTGTGCTATTGTGTCCTATGACTCTATGACCAAAATTGCACAGTATTCCAAGTCTGATCTCACCATCCTGTTGTACAGCTGGAACATGATATCCCAACTCTTGTACTTAGTGCTCTGAACAATGAAAGCAAGTGTGCCAGATGTCTTCATTCACTGTCCTGTCTATCCATGTCCCCACTTTCAGGGAACAATGTACCAGGGTCCATTTTTCTACAACAATTTCCAGAGCCCAGCCATTTACCATGCAAGTCTTGTCCATGTTTAACTTACCAAAATGCAACACCTCACACTTATCTGAGGTTATTCCATCTCCCATTCTCTTGTCCACTTCCAAAGTTGGTCAAAATCCACTTGTAAACTTAAATATCCCCCTTTGCTGCCCACTTCCCCAACAGTTCTGGTGTAATCTGCAAATTTACTTATCATATTAACAACACTGTCAGACAGTTTCATAATATAAATGACAAGCAACACTGGACCCAGCGCTGACCTCTTGCTACACCACTGGTCACAGTCCTCCAATCTGGAAATCAACTCTTTGCCTCATTCCACCAAGCCAATTTTGTATTCAGTGGCTCTAGATCACCCTAATGGGCAGGGCCTTGTCAAAGTTCCTGCTAAGCCCATGTGGACCACACTGTCCTTGTCAATCCTCTTGGTCTTTCTTTAAAAGTAACTCAATTAAGTTTGTGAAACATGATTTCCATCACGCAAAGCCAAGCACACAGTCAGTCCTTGCCTTTCCTAAAGAAGGGTCTTGACCTGAAATGCCAACTGTCATTTCCATAGATGCTGCCTGACCTGCTGAGTTCTTTCAGCAATTTGTGTGTGTTGCCTTGCCTTGGTAGATGCCTTTCTTCAGTAACTTTCCCACCACTGATGCTAGATTTACTGGCCTGCAGTTCCCTGACTTGGTCTTGCGGTTTTCTTGAATAAATGCACCACAATAGTCAACCTCCAGTCTTGTGGTATTTCATCTATGACTAATGAAGATGAAAATATTTCTGCCAAGGATCCTGTAATATTTTCCCTATCCCCAAAGACCACCACCCCCACACACACAAAATGCTCTGGAAAACACTTGACTGAAGTCCTGGGGATTTGTACATGTTAATATGCTTTAAGACTGCCACACTTCCTCTTTTGTAATGCAGATACTGCTCTAATACATCAGTATTTATACCCCTTAAATCTTTAGTTTCTAAGATCATCTCCACAGCAAACAGAAATGAGAAATATTAATTTAAGATCACACCCATTCCCTGGGGCTCACATATGAGATGAACACATTGATACTTAGAGCGAGCTATTTTCTCCCTAATCTTCATATGCTTATGGAATCTCTTGGGATTCTCTTTTACATTATTAACCAGTTATTTCCTCTCCTGTTTTTGCCTTTCAGATTTTCCTGGTCCTCCAGGGTTTCCTCCTGCTCCCAAGTAAAAATATCAGATCCAAATCTGGCTCAACTTGTGAGCCAGGACTTTGACCCCAGTTTTGCTTAGACTTTGGATTGTGCTGCATACAAACTCTTTCTCCAGCACAGCATATCACTGAACATCACAGAAGCAATTAGCAATTGACTTTAAGAAGTCTTGAAGCAGGAGTTAGTTGTCCAATTGTGAACATTTATAGCAAGCCCTCGCTAACAAAGGAACTGGTGCTTGGTGCAACAGAATTCTGCAAAGGGCCTTGCTTAAGGGAAATCTATCTCTTCCACCACCCCCCGTCCCCCATTAAGTTATAGAAGATTGCTATTAGTTACTAAGCATCGTGGTTTGCTTCCACCGATAACTTAATAATCTTGCTGTATTTATAATCAATCATAAACTTTGTAGGAGAGGCAAACATATTTGTTATGTTACACAGACCAGAGCCAATAAGAAAATTAATTGAATCAATAAAACTGCCGACTGCATACTGGTATTTATCAACCTTGAAATACAATGTGAAAGAAGCCATTCATATCGCCGTGAAGGTTCCTTTGTCTACGCCCCGTGTGATAGTTGACTTTTCCTGATTGATAATAATAGATTATAAAGCCCTTTGAGAAGCGGTGGAAGCAGGTTCAGATAGGGTGTGCTTGAACAAAAATAAATGCACCTGCATTTCTTGCCAAGCTGTACTTGCTTTCCCTAACGAATCTGAAATCCTTATCTCTACCCTTGTGTACAAGTGCTAGCTCAATTATTGCATCTCACCCATTTTTCATGTGCTAAAGCGTCATTTCTTTAAAGTAAGTGCCTTACTGGGTTTCCCTCAAAAATATTGCAAAATCGATTCAAAAAGACGTTGGATTTGCACAGGCGAGGAAATGCTAAAATAGAACCTGAGTAACTCTCTCATGCTCTCTCAGAGTTGCACTGCAGTGTGAGAACGGTGCTATCCCTTAATGACATATTCCCTTTGGCAGTCAGACACCAATTACACACACTATGGCTGCAATGGAGAGACAGGCTCATGGAAGGAGATCCTGGGTTTACTGAAAAGGATGTATAAGATCTAGTGAGTGAAATGTAAGTCATGTGGAAAGGTGGGGAGATGAGGTTGGAGCTCCACCAGATGCATTTGGCATTAGGTGATCACAGAAATGAGTATCCCAGGATCACAGAACAGTGTTGGAAGACATTTCTTGATCTTTCAAGATATGTCAACATGAAATGCATATGATTCAAATATTGACCCTGCTCCACACATACACAGACAGAGGCATGGGAACAAATTATATATACGTCCTCCCCGTGGAACGTGTGGGTTCCCTCCCACAGTCTAAAGGTTAAATACGCTAATTTAATACGCTAATTGGTCATGGTAAATTGTCCCGTGACTAGGCTACAGTTAAATTGGGGATTGCTGGTCGCGCAGCTCAAAGGGTTGGAAGGGCTTTTCTAAGCTGTATCTCTAAAATAAAATAACAATATAAAATATATAAAATAAACAAATATATACGTACACACATGAACATATGCATGCATAAAAATTAACAAAAAAATTCATGAGAGCACCAACACATCCATATATACCTACAGAGACACACTCACACAAATATATGAACACAGAAACACACATATCAGTAATCATTAATAACTGTTGCTCCATCAACATTCTTCACACACCTGAACTTTCTTACACTACCCCTTAGCTTCACCCTTCTATCAATACTCCACTCCCTTTACCCCAACAGAGAGGGTTAAGCTTCTAAAGCAGGGGTTCCCAAGCTGGGGTCCACGGACCCCTTGATTAATTGTATTGGTCCACAGCATTAAAAGGCTCAGAACCCCAAGTCTAAAGGGAAGATACTAAAAAAGTCACCCAGTTCCTTCACATCCATGAATTAGGCTAAGATAAGTGGGAGGTGGTCCCTCATAAGTATGTGCTTCACAGCACTGGAAGAGCCTGTCCTCTTCATAGGCATAGGGGCCGCTTCAGGAGGAGAGACTGCGAGTTTGGTCACTAATGTTTCATCATGATGCCTGCATCTCCCTTGATCTGTCTTTGTGAGCAGATGTTCATTACTACGTGGTATAGAATCACATCAGTGAGGAATGGTGTCAGGTTTGTCCCATGCTGTGTGCCGTACTTGGCAGTGGGCACAGAGACTAAAAACGTGGGTTTGAGGGCAATGTTGGTATGAAGGAGGATAGGGTGTTCTCTGTCCTAATTGTGATTCAGTGAACCTTACCTCAAAGAACACATATACCGTAAATATTGATTGAGGAAAGGCTCAGCTGTGATGCCCCTGGGGTCAAATAATCTGTCAAGATCCATTGCCTGGCTCGATACAACAGTAACAGACCAGAGAGTTGATGATATGCTTGGGACTGAACCCTAGTATCAGAGTACGCTTTTGGGTCAGGAGGAGAAAAAAATAATAAACAGGAAAAAAGAAAATGACATGGTCAAGACCGGTTTTAATATCTAGAAGGAATTAAACCATTCCAATATTTAAACAGAGCAGGAAGATGTTGAGCTGAAGCAGAAACATCACAAAAGGGTTTTGAAGCAGATTTTCAGGAGCACAGGAAGCCAAAGTGAAATCTTTACAGCAGGGGCTCCCAACCAAGGGTCCGCAGACCTCTAGGTTAATGGTAGGGGGTCCATGACATAAGAAAAGTTGGGGATCCCTGCTATAGAAGATAAATGGTGGTGTTGTGGATTTGACATAGCTTGTAGTAGGTGGAGGCAAACCCAAGCCTTGCCGTAATGAAGATGTGACTACAACAGAAAGAATTTGCATGTGCATAATGCCTTTAACGTAGGTCAATATTGAAAGGCACTTAATAAAGGGGGGAAAGGAGCAGACTTTCCAAGCCTTTGTGGGAGGGTTAGTAGGGGTGATTAAAAGTTTAATTAGGAAGGTGAGCCTTCAAAAGGTTTTTAAAGGCAAGAAGGAGGTAAAAGGCTGAGAGGTTAACAAAAGGATTTTGAAAGTTGAGGGGATTTTGGGAAGAATATAGACTATGTTACAATGGTTTAAAAAAACCCTTCCTCGTGTTAAAATTATTACATTGGGCTCAGAATCTGCAGGGCCAGGTTTACAATGACAATGCTATGTGAAGGGCAGCTACTCCCGCCTAACTGACATAAACCATGTATTTTCAATGAGGAGCATTTTGCAATGTTTTGGCATTGACATTACTGATAGTAATTCTGTTCAAACCCAACCTCCCTTTGACAAAGTGTTTTCTTCACTCTTCTTCTCTTTAGCTGCTACAAACAACATTTATGACAGGTTTACTCTCACACACGTAATACATTGACTGAACGGTTTTCTCCTTCTCAATTTGGACTGAATCCCTTCCAGATTCCCACCAACCAGGTGTTAGATGGCAGGCTGCTCAAGCCTGTAATACTCAGCCCTCTCTCCTAATCTGATAGTGGCGACAATGATCATCATCATCCCCCTTTCCTTTGGGTTGAAGAAAGGTACAGCAGGGAAACAGGCCTTTCAGCCCATTGAGTCTGCACTATCACCCACCCACACACACTAATCCATCACAAATGTAATTCTATTCTCCCATTATTACACCCTTCCCCGGCAGATTCTATCACTTGGGGCCACTTTACAGTGGCCAATTAACCTACCATTCCACATATCCTTCTCATCTTACATCCTGCTCCTCCTGCTCTGAATAATGAGGTTTCAGTGGGAGGGGGTTGTTGAAACAGACAGATCTCTCCCCATATTCTGCAAAAATAAAACCCAAGGCATTTAAATAAAAACACAAAATGCTGGCAGAACTCAGCAGGCCAGACAAACTGGGTTTTGGCCCAAAACGTCGTCACTACCTCGTCCCATAGATGCTGTCTGGCCTGCTAAGTTCTGCCAGCATTTTGTGTTTTTATTTATTTCCAGCATCTGCAGATTCACTCGTATTGCCACAGAAAGCATTTACTTGTGTTTTTATTCACACTATGAAAGCAGGCCATGCAGCCCATCATGTCAATGCAAGCTCACAGTGCAACCCAATTCTCCAACTAGATTTACCAGTGTCCACATTCCTAATAATTTTACTGTCTACCAATACTGGGGAAAGTTTACACCGACCACTAAAGTGGCACATTTTTTGGGATGTGGGATGAGACCAAAGTACCCCAAAGAAATCCTCTCGGTCACAGAGCGAATGTGCAAAATCTGCACAGAAAGTGCCAGGGGTCAGCACTAAACCCATGTCTGAAGCACTTATACTGAGACCATGGTGCTGTTCCTAAATTGCAATAATATTGTTGCACTAGCACAGCTGGCAACGACGATGAATTGATAATTATGACAATGGGCTAGTGAGCATATCTGTCAGAATTTATGCAGCCTCTGCTTGAGAACTATAATGGCTTCCATAGGTTCTCTGCTCAGGAGGAAGAGGAAGGTGTCCACGGTGTGGCAGGGTGCCACTCTCATGATGCAGGTGGTCTTCCTTTTATTTATTCCCATTTCAACTTAATAGGATGAAATGACGAACAACCTTTTCATTATTTTAAAAGGGAGATGGATTGCTACAAAGGATTTGGAAGGTTTAAAGTGCCAAGGATGGTGTGAGACCTGAGTGCTCTTTTAGGAGATAATGGACGCAGAGTGTGAATGCAACTCCAGTTTCTGTGTACCTCACAGACTATTTTTAAGAAAGGAGACCAGTTTGACTTTATTAACTGCAGGGGGGAGTCCTGGTGCCTGCCACGGATAAGGTTACTGCCACCTTCTATCAGTGACTCCTGAATCATCTGGTTTAGATTCTTTGGGCATATCTTCACCACATGGCAGGAAGTAATAGCATTCACTCCACGTGACCTTGATATCAATCTTACTAAATCTTTTGACTTCAAATTGAAAGTTCAAAGTTCTAAGTAAATTTCTCAAAGTGCATATATGTCACCATATACTACCCTGAGATTTGTTTTCTTGAGAGCAGTCACAGTAGAGTAGAACAAAGAAATTGTTCAAGATCAGGTTTAATTGTCATTGGAGCATACAATGGAATACAGCCACATGAAACAGTGCTCCTCTGGGATCAAGGTGAAATACACATTACCAACTCTCACACATTACACACAGAACATTTACTACATATAACTAAGATGCAGAAAACACACAGTTACAAAAATATAACTAATAATAATAATAATATAGACCAAGTCCCTGAGTGCCAAGGGCTGTACATTGCTGGTGCATCAATGTTGTTCTGGACTTCCCAAAATTCAACCCTATGTTCCATCGGAAGAGGTGGAAGCTGATAAGGCCATCCAACCGGGCTCTGGTGCATAGGTCAATCTCTTGTACAGCGGATACAATGGATAACAGAAACATTGATGAACTCCGACAACACCATAGACTTTGGACCACAGAGGTGGGAGGTCATCAATGGCCTATGCTCCACTAGGAGATAGGGGTCCAAGAAGAAGAAGAAGAAGAAGAAGAATGTTGTCCTGGAGCTCCACTTCTGCAAGGACAAGCCATAGCAGTATCTCATTTTGCGCAAGTACAGCTGCAAATGAACTCAATCCAGCTTGTCTTTCCTGGAATGAACACTGGAGGGCAGCACCAATGGAGGGACCAGCCCCAACCCAGTCCAGAATACAGTGGCACCCAGCCAGTTGTGATGTCTTCTCAACAGCAAACGCAACAGACGACCTCGAGGCATGAGGCAACAACCAAGGCAACACAGCTCCCCCAGAGTCGGTCTCACCAATTAATTAGTGAATCAGACTCGCATTATTCTGCATTACCAATGACCAGCAGGGTTTTTCAATCATGAGAAAAACATCCAAGCCATTCATTCCCAGGATTCGTGTGTAGGTGAAGCGGTCTGCAACATGACATGCAACAAGTCCAGCTCCATTGCTATTCAGCAGCTTGCTACTGGGGCAGAACTGATGTTCCTAAAGTCAAAGTACATTTATTATCAAAGTACATATGTAGTATACAACCCTGAGATTCCTCTTCCCACAGACAGCCTCAAAACATAGAAAATTCTGCAACCTGTTTCAAGGAAAACATCAAACCCCCAATGTGCAAAACAAATAGAACAAATCACACAAATGGCAAAGAGAAATTAGCCAAAAGCACAGAGTACAAAACACCGAATCACAAAGACATGAGAAGGGTCCAGGAATATTCAGTTCAATCCAGCACTGCATCTCTTGCTATCAGCAGGCCGCAGTGCTAGTCTGCTCCGATCAAAATTACATAAAACAGCAACTAAAAAAAGGAGTGACCAGAAACCAGAAAAACATCACAACGAAAACTACAGTGTCCAAACCTCAAACTATGTTGATTAAACCTTGCCCAAGACCCATGGACTCTGGCACCTTCCTCTGGGAGCAGCGAACAAGAGGAAGAGAGAGAGAGACTGTTTACTCGCATTCAGATGGCACTGAACACCCTCCTACCTTCTGCTCTTGTCCTTGTTGGTTTTAATGTTCCTCAACAGGGTGGAATCAGTGAGAAATAGAGTCAATCATGGGCTAGCGGCCTGTCTCCAGGCCACATGCTTCACCTGCAATCTCTGCGAACTCCCTTGGAAACAGCAAAGCATTAATCAGTCCAAAAACAAATGACCCAACTGTAGATCACAGTCCCTAACTGTAGCAGAACCACATTTAGAAAAAAACGATGAAGTAAACAAAGTGAAAGAAGAAGTTTCATGAACCATCTGAAGGATTGGTCGTAATGTTCACTGGTGCCATCTTCTTCCACCTTCTTCTTCTGTCACAGTGGTGTCTTGCGATTGTAAAAAAGACATAAAGGATGAACAATTGCACCTTCGTTTGGATGCCAAGAGGTTGTTGTATCCAAGTCATCTTACCAGAAACCTTGTCAGTCTTTGTTTGAGTGCAGTTTATCATTGATTATATTACACCCAAGTAAGGACTGACAAAGACATCCCCTCAAATTCCACTATACACAGAAATTAATCTGCATCTTAACGTTTGCTTTATAATGACAGAGATGCAATTATCCTAACGAATGGATATCTTAACTACAGGGCCAGTTTCGATGAAGATTGTTGTCAAACAAGGCTCCATTTTTGCTTCAACACTTTTTCCAGTCTTCCTTCTGCAATGCTACACTTCACTTCCAGCAATCTTCAGAATTCTTGACAAACTGTGAAATCTAAAGCCATATCCCTGAACCAAGGTTATCCGGCGATCAGTAGC
This sequence comes from Hypanus sabinus, assembly GCF_030144855.1. NCBI lineage: Eukaryota > Metazoa > Chordata > Chondrichthyes > Myliobatiformes > Dasyatidae > Hypanus > Hypanus sabinus. Next base: position 125,823,327 of record NC_082712.1, read on the forward strand.
TGAGCTGTAGTAAGTAGATGCTGCCTGTCTTTGCATGTGCTTCAAGACTGAATCCTAATGTATTCACCGATGCATGTATGTAGATTGACATTACATACGAAGTCCTCTACCAACCTGCCCTCCGATAACAAAGGTTTATGGCAAGACCTTAACATAGGTTTTTACCAATCTTCAGGAACTATCATTGATGAAGGTAGACATTGATAATAAAATCCACTACTGTCAATTCAATAAGGCTTTGGCTAACTGAGGAAAGAGTTGTTTGAAGATCAAGACCTCCAATCAGAAATAAAACTCATGGTCTACCAGGCAGCATTGATGTCTGCCTTCCTAAATACTTATGAGATCTGCACAATCTACAGCAAGCAATTCAAGGCACTAGGAATATACCAACCAATGGTGGCATAATGGTTAGCACAACACTAGCAGTACAGACAACCAGGGTTCAATTCCCACCTCAGTCTGTAAGGAGTTTGTATGTTTTCCCCATCCCCATGACCACATGCTCCTGTTTCCTCCCACAATCCAAAGATGTACCGGTTGGTAGGTTAGTTGGTCATTGTAAGATGTCCCGTGATAAGCTAAGGTTAAATCGGGGGATTGCTAGGTGGCACAGCTCGAAGGGCCAGAAAGGCCTATTCCACGTTGCATCTTAATTAATTAATAATTTACTAGAACAGAAGTGAATGAAGGTAATTGCCCTCTCTCAGGTTAACATGCCCGCCATTGATGCCCTAATTACACTTTGTTGATTCCCCTAAGCAGGACATGCCGTTTGTCTGCCCAACACCAAGCTTCAGAGCAGATTGGCAGAAAATTGTCAATCAGAAAGAGAAAACAATTCAAGGCTGTGCACAAAGAGAAAATACAACACTTCCACTAGCTGTTGGAAAATGCTGGGCAAAACCTCTTCATGTGCAGAAGCCATATTGCATTAAGAACCCTGAGGCCAAGCACTGGGAAAACAGAATGCCTGCTGAAATGGGAGGATGAGTGTACTATCTCAGAACCTACCCCATTAGATATCTTCAGATGGGAGAGTGGGCAGTTCTCACACTTCCTCATCAGTCACCCCAGGACCTACAAAACCAGAATGGAAGTGAATCAACCTCACACTGGCGGGCTCTTCAGCTCACTATCTTCCTTATTGTGACCTTGCACTTTATTCTTGACCATGCACTGCATTTTCTCTGCAGCTGTTGCACTTTATTCTGCATTGTTGTTGTTTTATCTGACTCTGTCTCAAGGCAATGTGTAATGATTTGATCTGTATGGACAGTATGCACGACAAGCTTTCCTCTATATCTTGGTACGTGTGACAATAATAAACCAATTCTAATAGGAAGGCATCACAGTTGGGGAGGGGGGAGTGGACATGCATGCATGTGCTTTAATATACCTCCTGAAATGGAGTGAAGTCATTTCCTTGGTGACTAATTCACTTCCAGAGTTTCAAGAAAGTTCTTGAGACTCCTGACAATACCATTCTACTCCTTTCTTGGAGTGGCACCTCCAACCAGTCTCTCCTGTGCTGCTGCTGATGGTTTTCTTGAACACTTCCCTGCTCTTCCCCTCCACCCAGTATACAGGAAATCCCTCCAGCATATCCCTCCATCTTTGTGAATCAAGAAGCTAACTAACTGTGCCTGACATACTTTGAGTATTCCGTGGTAACAGCCATGTATGTTGCTGCTATTTCACTGACAAGAGAGGAGTATCTATAATGGCTGATATTCTTATCTGTTGGCAGCTGTGGTTAACTCTATGTGGTTCCATTTTAACATTTTCGCTACATATAAGTCACTTCAACGCAAAAATATTTTTGATTCATTTTATTTTGCTGGTGATCTGATTTGACACTAGCATTAAATGGCTTATTGCTCCAGAAATAGGCAATATACAATTTTTATGTTTACATCTCCATCCAACAAAATACACACAAGGTCAGATAAAGCTTATTGACTCCTGTCAAAATATAAAATTAAGTTTACACCAAAGAGGAAAGCATCAAAAGATGAATGCAACTGTAAAAAAAATATCAGTTTAAGGGCATCAAGGGGAGGGAACTGCAATAGGATCACCACCAAGGTTGGTGCCATGTACTCAGTATAGGGCATTATGGATTTTCCTGTCGTTCCTGGTCAGCTGTCAGTGTAGTGTGTTCTGCTGACACTGCCCTCAGTGTGATTATTAGACTCTGGACAAACCTTTCTGCCAAGCTGGGTGATACTGTGCAGATGTAATGTATGACTGAACCTGTTCCGCAACAAACTGTATCTATTGTCACTGACTAAGTGTTCTGGAACACCAGTCCTTGCGAGGAGGGTTCTCAACCCATCAGCAATGCGCAGGGTTGTGGTGGAGGTGATTGGCAACACTTCAGGCCACTTTGTAGCTGATTCCACTAAATTTGTGCCCATGAAGGGGCTGGCAAAATCCATATGAATCCCCTGCCAGGGCAATGCAGGCCATGGAGAGGCTCTGCTCTTGGAATCTTCTCGACGTGTTGGCATCCTGAACAGTTCATAACAATAAGACCATAAGACCATACAATATAGGAGCAGAAGCAGTTCTTTCCACCAATCGAGTCTGCTCCACCATTCAATCATAGGCTGATCCAATTCTTCCAGTCATCCCAACTCCCCTGCCTTCTCTCCATACCCTTTGATGCCCAGGCTAATTAAGAATCTATCTATCTCTGCCTTAAATACACCCAATGACTTGGCCTCCACAGCCTCCTCCTGTGAAATAAGGTATTGCAGTATTCATGATCCCAGTTATTTCGAACCACCACAAGACCATTGCTGCCTGGGTTGAGAATAGTGGGTGTATGTTTATTGCATTTAAAGGAACATGGCTTCAGTACTCCCTGATATTGCTTATATAGCAACTAATTAACTGCAGAGGATTGGTGTTGAAATCACAAATTAGCATATGAAGAAAAATTCAAGATGGCATCCAAGTATCCCCTAGTGCAGGCAGTACCCCTTCTTGCAGGTATTCCACACATATAAATGGCAATCTTCATTCAGTCAGCAAAATTCAAGGCTCTAGCTTGATGTATTAAACAAAGCTCAATGGAGCACCTCCAATTATTATATGACCTATCACATTGTGGACATTTTGTTCTGAGTTAGCTTCTTTGCAACCAATATCAGTGCAATCAGACTTCAATGCAGTTCTATTGAAAAAGTATGCCAGACTCTAAGAACCCAATATGGTACACTTAATTGTGTTTGCAGTTGGTGATGAGGCAGATTAAAGCAGATGCAATTTTCACACAGGGAAGGCATGTGTAGATGTTTGGGTTGTGGGTGGGGATGAAAGAATGGTAAACTTAGAGAATGGATTGAGAATCAAAACATGCCCATTTGGCTGTAGTTTTACATCTGAACTCTTAAATAAATACAAAACATGCAATGAAGTTAGGACTGCTCCTCAAACTGACTGTCACTGGAGAGAGTGGAGAAACCCTCCCAATGGCTGCCTGGCCTTGAGAGATCCTTTTATTGGTTTATAACTATTGACACAAGAAAAACTGCTGAGATTACCTGAAGTTAACCATTACTGTTCGTTGCATGCAAAGCACGTGTCATATTAAATTGGTGATTTAAGATACATTGCAACACATTTACTCATTCTCCATCTTTATTTATTCTTATTTGAAAGAATTTATCCGACACTTTATGAAACTGTTCAATTTGAGGCTTTTCTTTCCATATTCTTCCACCAACTATCTCACCACAAGGATCAAATATACTGTACTGTTTCATTGGATTAATAGCCATTTGACTCCTTGCCCACGTGGACATTCTATCATTTTGTATCTAGGTGATAGTAGCAGAATGTTACTCCAGCAAGAGAAGTATACCACTTCAGAAAAACTTTGTTGTATTCTCAGGGAGCATCTTTAGAGAGAAAACAAAATTAATATCTGATGACCTTGTTTCAGAAAACACTTAACTTTCCACCAGGTTAATTTTGCATCTCAGCCCATTCATTGTCATTGCAGACATGCTGGGACCTGCTGCTTGAGATAAATTAACAAAATAAAATTTAGGATTTGGAATTATCCTTGTCTCTAAGGGATGAACATTGATTGCTCTAACTTCTGTTAATGCCCCTCCTCCCCTTCTTACCCCATCCCTTATTTCTTTATTTATTATCCCCCCCACTTTTTTCTCTTTTTTTCTCTCTCTGCCCTTCTCACAATCACTCCTTGCCTACTCTCCATCTCCCTCAGGTGTTCCCCTCCCCTTTTCTTTCTCCCTAAACCTCCCATCGCTTCTCCAGCTGTGTATCCCTTTTGCCAATTGACTTTTGAGCTCTTGGCTTCATCCCTCCCCTTCCTATCATTTCAGATCTCCCCCTCCCTCTCACACTTTCAAATCTCTTACCATCTTTTCTTTCAGTTAGTCCTGACAAAGGGTCTCGGCCTGAAAGGTCGACAGTGCTTCTTCCTGTAGATGCTGCTGGCCTGCTGTGTTCCACCAGTATTTTGTGTGTGTTGCTTGTATTTCCAGCGTCTGCAGATTTCCTCGTGAAGGGATGAAGATTCCTGTTTGTGTACATTACTGCCACAAATATTGTGTTATACGGGATCTTGCTGCTTTGTGCCCAACTGTTCCTTCTTCTAATTATGAGGGACACGAGAAACAAAGCCATTGTTGTGAATTTGGCAAATACAGAATCCAACATATTAGTACATTTTTTAATGCCATGCAGGCAGAGAATTAGCTGATACAATAGATAATGCTTGGTCTGCTCTATACAGTGGCGTGCAAAAGTTTGGGCATCCCTGGTCAAAATTTCTGTTACTGTGAATGGTTAAGTGAGTAAAAGATGAACTGATCTCCAAAAGTCATAAAGTTCAAGATGAAACATTCTTTTCAACATTTTAAGCAGGATTAGTGTATTATTTTTGTTTTGTGTTGGCACGTGGCCAAGTGGTTAAGGTGTTGATCTGAACATCGCTAGTTTGAGCCTCAGCTAAGGCAGCATGTTGTGTCCTTGAGCAAGGTACTTAACCACACATTGCTCTGCAATGACACCGGTGCCAAGCTGTATCAGCCCTTGCACTTCCCTTGGACAACATCGGTGGCATGGAGAGGGGAGACTTGCAGTATGGGCAACTGCCGGTCTCCCACACAAACCTGACAAGGCCTGCACACTGAAAACTTTCCAAGGCACAAATCCATGGTCTCCTGAGACTAACGGATGCCTATAAAATTTTAGAGTGAAAAAAAGGAAAGGAGCACCATGCAAAAGTTTGGGCACCACAAGAGATTTGAGCTCTCAGATAACTTTTACCAAGGTCTCAGACCTTAATTAGCTTGTTAGGGCTATGGCTTGTTCACAGACATCCTTAGGAAAGGCCAGGTGATGCAAATTTTAAAGCTTTATAAACACCCTGACTCCTCAAACCTGGTCCCAACAATTAGCAGTCATGGGGTCCTCTAAGCAGCCGCCTTGCACTCTGAAAATGAAAATAAATGATGTTCACAAAGCAGGAGAAGGCTCTAAGAAGATAGCAAAGCGTTTTCAGGTAGCCGTTTCCTCAGTTTGTAATGTAATTAAGAAATGGCAGTTAACAGGAACAGTGAAGGTCAAGTTGAGGTCTTGAAGACAAAGAAAACTTTCAGAGAGAACTGCTCATAAGATTGCTAGAAAGGCAAATCAAAACCCCCACTTGACTACAAAAGACCTCCAGGAAGATTTAGCAGACTCTGGAGTGGTGCTGCACTGTTCTACTGAGCAGTGACACCTGCACAAATATGACCTTCATGGAACAGTCATCAGAAGAAAACCTTTCCTGCGTCCTCACCACAAAATTCCATGTCAGAAGTTTGCAAAAGAGCCTGCTGCATTTTGGAAACAAGTCTTGTGGACTGATGATTATAATAGAACTTTTTGGCTGCATTGAGCAAAGGTATGTTTGGAGAAAAAAAGATGCAGAATTTCATGAAAAGAACACTTCTCCAACTGTTAAGCACAGGGGTGAATTGATTATGCTTTGGGCTTGTGTTGCAGCCAGTGGCACGGGGAACACTTCACTGGTAGAGGGAAGAATGAATTCAATTAAATATACCAGCAAATTCTGGAAGCAAACATCACACCGTCTGTAAAAAAAGCTGAAGATGAAAAGAGGATGGATTCAACAACAGGATAATGATCCTATACACATCTCAAAATCTACAATGGACTACCTCAAGAGGCGCAAGCTGAAGGTTTTGCCATGGCCCTCACAGTCCCCCAACCTAAACATCATCAGAAATCTGTGGATAGATCTCAAAAAAATAGAACATTCTTGTTTCAAGAATGAAACATTGGCAATAGGTGAAGAAAGGAGTTAGTTGGCTTTATTTTATATTTTATATTCTGAATTATCTTATACTGATAGTCATAAGAGCTTTTACATGTATAATTTGTCCATCGACAGGGATATGCTTATGTGACATGTCCTCTAGCCACACACTTGGTGAGCGATAGCGCTTCATGTTCCCTCTTAGCCTTCGAGGAATTGCTTTGACCACGTAATTGCTTTTTAGGAGCCATTTTTTCACAGGAACAAAGTAGCGAACGAATGAGACGCGAGTCGAACAATGCTCAAACAACGGGTGCTGGAGAGAGAACTTCTGGGTTTTTTCGATTTGTGGTTGGTTGAATTCACACATGTGGAACTTGCAGATAAGGAGGTCTGACAGTAATAATAAATGATGTAGATATCAGACTAGACTCTTGAGTATTGGTGAGTCTGATGGCTTGGGGGAAGAAGCTGTTGTACAATCTGGTCATGAGAGCTTGAATGCTTCGGTACCTTTTTCCAGATGGCAGAAGGGAGAAGAGTTTGTATGAGGGGTATGTGGGGTCCTTCATAACACTGTTAGCTTAGTGGCTGCAGCATGTGGCGTAAATGTCTGTACTGGCAGGAAGAGAGACCCTGATGATCTTCTCAGCTGACCTCACTATCCGCTGCAGGGTCTTGCGATCCGAGATGGTGCAATTTCCGAACCAGGCAGTGATGCAGCTGCTCAGGATGCTCTTGGTACATCCTCTGTAGAATGTGGTGAGGATGGGGGGTGGGAGATGGACTTTTCTCAGCCTTCACAGAAAGTAGAGATGCTACTGGGCTTTCTTGGCTATGGAGCGGGTGCTGAGGGAACAGGTGAAATTTTCTGTCAGATGAACACCAAGAAATTTGGTGCTCCTAACGATCTCAATGGATATCACTTCTTCTCAAGCAAATATTCAACCTTCCCAAAAGCAAGTATTCCTTTTCTCTCTAATGGACTCCCAGTATGGGTGGGTGGAACAATTTCCATTTATACTTAAATCAATTTTTTTTGTTAAACTAGAACACCATCCCTTCATGATGAGTCCATCGCCCAGAGTGAAGCTAGCAGAGGAACTAAGTGAAGGTTCTTGCTGACAAGCAGCATCAAATAGGTGAAGGGGAAAAGCAAACTAACTCAACATCTCAACTCTTCACCTTGTTTCCAAACGTTTTCTTCCTCATATAGAAAGTGTGACATATTATACACTTTAGCAAGTTACTGAAAGTATAAGCTATTGAGATTGCAGACTTTTATACTTGTTAACATGAACCAAATTCCCACTGCACAGTAACTTCTAATTACAGTAAAACTCTAGAATTCTCTGTCTTGAGAGTTGTAGATATATTTAGGGTGATCATCATCATTACATGTTGTGTCATTTGACGAGGACAATCATGGTCTTGACCATGACTGTTCTTGGCAAATTTGCCATTGGCTTCTTTTAGACAGTGCCTTGCTGCAAGACGGATGACCCCAGACATTATCAATACTCTTTAGAGATTGTCTACCTGTTGTCAGTGGTTATGATATGCACCAGCTGCTCAAACGATCATCCACCACCTTCTCCCATGGCTTCATGTTATATTGATTGGGAGTTGGTGGTGGGGGGGTGGGGGGGGGCTAAGCAGGTGCTACACCTTGTCCAATGGTGACTTGCAGAATAGTGGGAGGAAGGAGTGTCTTGAACCTCCTTTGGTAGAGACTTACCTCCACCCTACCACCCTATATTTAAGGGAGAGTCTCTATTTTAGAAATAGAGATGACACAGAGATGTGGCCAGTGTAGACCAGCCATGATAGTCTTGAATGGTGGGGTAGAGTTAGGGGCTGAGTGGCTTACCTTTGTTCCATTTTCTTGTGTTCTCATGTTTTGTGGTGGAAGAGATCTTAAGCTGCAATATAACAAAGGCTCATTACCCCAAACGTCATGTATTGCACTAAATGCTGGGATCATTACCCTTTTTTCAGGTTGACACTGGCAAATTTGCAGAATCTACAGGAAGGAGTCAAAGCAACAGTCCACGGGCACTACTGAAGATTCCATTGTGAGGTTTCCACCATTAACTTCCCCAATCTGGGCACATATTGCACCAGACCTCCCAAAAAACCCTGTACCAGCCAACTGGCAGGTATATTCATGGACATTTTCAATCTCTCACTGCTACAGTTGGAGTTCCCACCTGCTTCTAAAGGGCAACAATGATACCAGTGCCTGGGAAGAGCAGCAAGAGCTGCCTCAACAACTGTCAACCAGTTTCTGTCACATAAAGTACCTTGAGAGGTTGGTCATGGCTAGAATCAACTTCTGCCTTAGCAAGGACCTGGACTCACCACAATTTGCCTATTGCTAAAATAGGACTGACTACAGCAGATGTGATCTCATTGACTCTCCACGCAGCCTTGGATCACGTGGACAATGCAAATGCCTATGTATGTCAGGATGCTGTTTGTTGATTATAGCTTAGCATTTAGCACCATCATTCCTAACGGTTCTGATCGAAAAGCTACAGAACCTGGACCTCAGTACCTCCCTCTGCAACTGGATTCTCAACTTCCTAACCGGAAGACCACAATCAGTGTGGATTGGTAATAATATCTCTTCCTCACTAACAATTAACATTGGTGATCCACAGGGACGTGTGCATTGCCTTCTGGTCTACTCTTTCTATACCTATGACTTAGTCATAGCTCAAACAGCTTCTTTAAATTTGCTGATGATTTACCATCCCCAATAAGTATAATATGCATTGTTGGCTGATTTTCAGTTGGCGATGAAAGGGCGTACAGGAGCAAGATATACCAGCTAGTTGAGTACCAGCTGGAGAGTGAGTAATTGCAAGTTCTTGGGTGGCAAAATCTCTGAGGACCTCACCTGGATGCATCCATAAAGAAGGCAAGACAGCGGCTATATTTCATCAGGAATTTGAGGAGGTTTGGTTTGTCAACTAAAACACTCAAAAACTTTTACAAATTTACCATGGAGAGTATTCTGACTGGCTGCATCACCATCTGGTATGAGTGGGGTGGAGGGGAGCTGCTGCACAAGATTAAAAGAGGTTGCAGAAACTTGTGAAGTTACTCAGCTCTACCATGGGTACCAGTCTCCATAACATCCAAGACCGCTTCAAGGAGCGGTGACTTGGGAAGGCAGCTTCCACCATTAAGGACCCCCACTATGCAGGTTGTTGTAATGTGAGTATTATTAAAAGTAAGTTAATACTAATCCAGGAGCTGTTGGTAGCTAGAGGCGGGATCCGGGGTTGGCGGGGTCTTTACTTCCGCTCTTTTTACTCCCAGTATGCATTGTATATAGTTCCTCCACCCAGGCCGCACGAGGTACCTGGAAGCCTCGGTATTGTAAATATCATTTGCCGTCCCAGATAAAGATGCTCTTTTGGCCATCAAGTTGTCGAGTGTAAAGTAGAAGTTTTGTAAAGTAGAAGTTACCACTCCATGCCCTCTCCACACTGTTACCATTGGGAAGGAGGTATAGAAGCCTAAAGGCACTCACTCAGTGATTCAGGAGCAGATATTTCCCCCCTGCCATCTGATTTTTAAATAAACATTGAACCCATGAACAATACCTCACTGCTTTTTTTAATTTCAGCTATTTTGCACTAGTTATTTTAACTTAACTATTTAATAGACATATATAACTCAGTTTATTTTCTCTTTGTTTCTTCATCATGTATTTCATTGTATTGCTGCCATAAAGTTAGCAAATTTCACAACATATGCCAGTGATATTAAATCTGTTTCTGATTCTGATCGTGGGCCACACTTACGATTCACATGATCATTGGGTAAGTGGGCCATTATGCTTCAATTAGTTTTGCTTACAGTCCAGATTCCCATCAAATTGGATTCAGGTCAAAGCCAGGGATCTCTAATGGGAAAGGATTGCTCCAATCATTTGTTAGTTTCTATGACCAAATTGCATTCTGAACTAATTACTATTTTAAAAGTTTTGCAACACTTCTGTGACACACTGAAGAACAGCAGTTAAGTACTATTAAGCTGGCTGCAGGTTACAACTGTAGATAGGTCGTTATTACTGCAACACCTGGAATGTAAATCACAGATATAACCAAAACCCTGGTCCGGCTGATAGGCCAACTGCTCATAAACATGGGGAAAGGAGGGGCTGTTCAATTTACAAATGGCCGCTTTCTCAGACAAGCATTGTTTTGCTAACGGACTAACCTTGGTCAAAGACATATTGCTCTGCTATAAGGTTGTTCTCCTATCTTTTACGATTGATGATTAACCAACATAAGAGATGCAGGCAGGCTCAATCTTATCAAGGTGCCATAAACATACTTATCTTTGGGATTTCCAAACTGATAATAGCGGCTTTTAGCTGCATGTTTTAAGAATCAATTAAGTAAGTTGCTAAGTTGTACGGACCCAGCTGAAGCTTACAACATTATATTTAAAATCGTGTTTGTGTTCGGGGATTGGCTGCTGAGTGAGAAAGGAGGGAATAAATGAACTGAAAGGGAAAATGTTCAAGTAAACACTGCTGGTTACCAGGTTACTTATCTTCAATCAACAGCACTCCTATACGGTTTAGCTACTGGTCTCCACCCATTATTCGTTGACTTGGTGTGAGTAATAAGGCCATAATCTGATTTGAATGTGATTGTAGCCATAAACTTGGTCAAAACATAAGGTGAGATTTACTGCAATCAACGTTTTGCATGATAGTTATTATTCTCTTCACAGGAAATGATCATCAATGCAAAATTCCCCCTGAATAATAAAGTTTAAGAAATTATATTGGAAATCTAAAATAAGAACAAAACATGCTGGAAATAGCATTTTGGGAAAGAGTTAATGCTTCAGGCAAAGAATTCTGACAAACCAAAACATTAACTCCAAGATATCTTGGACAGGTACAGACAGTATATAGGAATGGTTCAGAAGGATATTGACCAATATGGAACCAGCTCAAATGGGATGTTGCACCAAGCAGCCCGTTTCTGTGTTGTATGACTTTGTCTCTGTGTTAAGTGATGCCCCCTACCGATACTAAGTTGTTAAAAATTTTATGAAAGGAATGCCCCAGACCCCAGGAAAGTAATATAATATTCATAACACTCAAATTTCACTTCTGGAATATCTGAACTTACCACTGCTCGGAGCTGTTCCACCTTCCTGTTTTGGGCAATGTAGGCTGAATAAGGCAATAGCTTTAAGTTGCAGTCAGTTTACCACAATGTGACTGTTGCACAGGCAAATGGAACCAGCTTAGTTAGGAATTTTGGACCGAGCAGCCTATTTCCTATTCAGGTTATTCATATTTAGAGGCCATAGCAACTTATTTGTTGGTCACTTTCAAAATAAGCAGTCTTACACCCACCGAGAGTTTTAATTGGTAAGGCTATTTAGAAAATAATGCCAAAGTTCTTTTAATTATAATTTTTGTTATATGTGTTTCTGGTGCCTATTATTTTATCTTTAATACCTGGCCTACTCAGATATACATTTTACCAATAAAGTTAAGGGTAACACACAATGAACTAAAACATTATTTTGCCTCCCTAAGTTGTTTCCAGTCTCTGTATAAGTAGAATGTATTGCTAAAGAATTGCGTTAGGGTCTTTTTACTGATCTATTGTACGTACCCTGATGGTTCAGTGAGTTTATTCAGCAGGCAGCTGAACTGGGTTTTAAAGATTCCTACTTCAAACCTCAGATTATGGAGAGTTAGCTGATTATAGCTTCAGTGGCAACTGGGGTGCACTGATTTTCTTTTGAGCTGTCTGGGCTGTGAGGATGAAATTGACCCCGGTTCCAATTTCTGAATGACAGAGAACGAATTAAAGTTAGCATCAATGCATCCAATTTTACATCTGGAGTTACTGAATGTAAGAAGGATATTGCAAGCTACGATTGAGATCAAATAAAACGGAGGAAGTTTGTGGAATCTTCAGTCGTATTTACTGTAAGAGGCAAATGAGTGGAAGATGCTCGTAAAACTTTTCAGCTTGTGTTTCATCTCTGAGTCTGGCTGTGCTGAAGATCTGAAATTCATATGGGTGCTCTTTAATAAGTCGTCCACCTTAGAAATTTTCAGTCTTGTACCTTCCTGATCGCAGACAGATGGTAAAAAGGATCCTTGTCTAAGGAAACATTACTGTTTCATTTATTGTGGCAATTCTCCCCACCTCATTTGTCTAGCCTCAGTCTATACTGTAAAGAACTCAAGCCTAATTTTAGGTCATTTACTGAAATACTTAACTAAAACACAAAACCAATCTCTGGTCTCAAATGGATACTGAAATCCAGCCTATAGCTCGGTTGATAGCTCAGAGTGATTTACAACTGAATGCTCCTGTTCGATTGAGACCGCGTGTGTCAGTGTGGTGGATCAATTTTGCCCTTTTAACTGGGCTTCCCACTGTGTCTCAATATGGACACAGTCAAGGATCAACAGAACTTAACAAAAGGCCTTTCCCAGTGAGTGCCTGAGAGGTTGGAAGTGTAAAGAGGAATTGTAACCAGATGTCACAGTTCCCTTTTGCTGCTCAAACAGCAAAGATACAAATCAATGCCAATTTGAAGAAGCAAAATTAAGTTAAAAATCAACCACTCATTTCTGTATTACAACTGTGTCATTTTTAATAAGCTCTAGATTAAGTCTTTGTAACCTTGCTAAGATGATTCTGGAATTATTAACCACTCTACAGATTACAATTGTTTGTATTCGCTAATTCCTCTTGTCTTGGGCCACATTCTATATTCATACTAACACATTTCTGAGCATAGATTTTCTGTTAATGTTTGAAGAAGAGAAAGGAAAGAAAAGGACTGGAATTTATATAGCATCCTTTCATATCCTTAGAGTACTCCAAACTACTTAGAAACCAGTGAATGGTAAGTATTGTTGTAATAAAGGGAAGGGCAATTTTAGTTCAGTTGAACTGATATACACTAGACCATGCTGACCTGTTTGCAAGGGTTAAGAGTTCAAACAAGCGCCGACCCACCACTAGAAGCAGCCCTCAATTATATTCCCCTCTGACCTTCCCCTCTCTGACCCTGAACAATCAGTCTTCAGTCGAAGCCTTGGTCCCTTGCAATTCTTCCCCAATGAATTCTGAGCCCAGGTCATAAGCTCTTTTATTACTTTCCTCTCCTTGCTTGCTAAGCTGAAGCTGATCTATCCTACTCTACCCTTCCTTCACATTGTGTCCCTTCTTTCATACATCTGGAATTCTCCTTCATACCTCTCTTCCTGTATGGATCTTTTCATTACTATGTACCAAGCTCCCTCTCCACATACAGTAAGTTAGTACCTACAGGAGGAGCTGCGTGTCGAAGCCAACATCTGTCATCAAAGATCTGCACCATCCAGGCCATGCTCTTTTACACGGCTATAATTAGACAGGGGTCCCACACTGCCAGGTGCCAGAACAGCTACTTCCCTCCAACCAATTGGTTCTTGAACCAGCCACTAAAACTCTAATCACAAACCAGAGAAAATATGAAGATATGAGGAACTCAGCAAGCCAGGCAGCATCGGTAGAAAAGAGTACGGTTGATGTTTTGGGCTGAAACTGTCTAACCACAACAGTTCAGCAACAAGATGACAACTTTGACTACTTTTCATAAAAATGGACTTTGTTTTCTTTTGTTCTAATTGCTTTTATTGCAAAAATCTGTATAACTTATGTTTAATTTATGGTTTTCTTATGGTCTTCTGTGATGTCGCTGCAAGTACGATTTTCATTCTACTTGTAATTGTGCAAACTGGACTTTGATGTTGACATGGTGCAAACTCAATTTTTCTACTCTATGCATTTGAATTACTTTCCACTGAACTTCCAGGACTCAGGACATCAGGTTGAAATGTGGCAAAAGAATTTTATCTGTTGATACATAAATTGCCAGTATAGTTTGGAGAAAGAGACTCTATTTTGCCAACACAAGAGATTCTGCAGATGCTGGAAATTTGGAATAACACACAACTTGCTGGAGAAACTCAGCAAGTCAGGCTCCAGCTGTGGAAGGACATGAGCGGTCAACATTTTGTACCAAGACTCATATGATGACATTGTCTCATAAATCATGACCCCACCACAGAAAATAATTTTCCAGACCGCTCCTAATTTTATGTCATCTGCAGACCTTCCCACCTTTGCCTCTGACATTTTAATCCCTCAGACACTCAAGTCTATTTCCACTATCTACTCAAAGCTGCATATAATTCATTATGGTTAGACCTATTATTCATGGCCCACGGAATCTTCTTTCCATCTCAGCTTTCAATTTTACCCCTTTTCTCCTGTCTTTTCTCACAAACAACTCTACCGTTCTAACACCCAAAATTTGAAGGCCATGAGAAGGTGAGAAAGAATTGTATTTGCATTTCCCAGTTTAGGTTGCAAGCAGAAAATAACCACCAACACCGTCATTAGTCCAACCCTTCAATTATTTTCCATTTCCTAGTCCTAATCATTTCCTTCACACCATCACACACAAAATGCTGGTGGAACACAGCAGGCCAGGCAGCATCTATAGGGAGAAGCGCTGTCAACGTTTCGGGCCGAGATCCTTCGTCAGGACTAACTGAAAGTCCTGACGAAGGATCTCGGCCCGAAATGTCGGCAGCGCTTCTCCCTATAGATGCTGCCTGGCCTGCTGTGTTCCACCAGCATTTTGTGTGTGTTGTTGTTTGAATTTCCAGCATCTGCAGATTTCCTCGTGTTTGCTCCTTCACACCATGAATGCCAAATACCTCTGCACCTCCAGTTCCCATTTGCTTAGCCAGAGGCAGTCCCCACATTAAAATAACCATTCCCCTCCACCGTCCATAGCTTAATTCATGTTCACATTAGATAACTTCTACCTTGCTCAACTCACTTCCTCAAGCAAGAGAACCTCAATAATCCCACACTATTCTTGAATTTTCCTTCCTATTTGAAAGAAAACACTTTTTATTCAATGCCTAACCAGGTTCTCACCAATTCCACTGATTTCAGGATAGTAATTACTATATTTGTGGCATTTCCTGCTCTCACCCAGAAATGAAAAATGTATTTCCCCATCCTATACTTCCTCGGCATTAGTTGACCCGTCTTGGTCCATTACCCCATGTAGGACCATTGTGATGGTTCATTTGAGGGTGTGATAAGAGCAGTTTTACCAACCACAGCTGGTGAACCTTGGATGGGATGGAATGACAGATGTAAAGTTGGATGGACAACAGCAGATTTGTGCACAGAAAGCTCCCATGCTCATCAATGATATCATAACCACCTTTTCACAGACAGGCAGCACAATAAGTATTTACCAGATGAGCAGATACATCACAGAATAATCAAAAAATAAATGCCCAGCACGATGAAGGAGGGCATTCCACCTACTGAGTCTCCAGAGCTCTACGTGTGGTGATCACAGTAGCCCTAGTCACCTACCAATTCCACATTGCCTTCAAGATAGATGTCCAGCTCCATTTGAAAAAAAATGGAGTTTAATCTACCTCCATTAACAGTTTAATCTACCTCCACTGGTACCCCTAGCAATGCATCCCACCTCCCAATCACTCACAGTGTAATGATATTTTTCCTCATGACATTTCTTTTCCTTTTGCCAATCACCTTCCCTGACTCTTGATCACTCAGCCAATGGGAACTGGTTCTGTCTACCTACTCCTTCCACATATTTAAGACTCTTGCTGTCTCCTCTGTTTATTTCCTTTGATAGATCTGGTAGGTTTGAAATACCTTTATCACAGGCTCTCACAACATCTGTCATCCAAAGAAGTACAACGCTAGCTTCTGCAATCAATCCATCCCTTGTTTGAGGCCCTTTGGTAAATCTTTCCCGCATCCTCTCGAAAACTACTTCTCAGATATGGCACCCAGACCTGGAAAACAACTCTAGTTGTAGCCAAGCCAGTGGTTTCCTTGCTCTTTTACTCTAAGCATCTATTTATAAAGTCCTAAATCCCATCTGCTTTTGCAGCCACCTTCTCAACCCTGCCCTGTCCCAAACACTGAAAAATACACAATAACTCACAGATCTTTCAGTTCTTATGCTGCTTTAAAAAATGTGTCCCTGAGTTTATATTGCCTCTTTTTGATCATCCTGCCAAAACATGACAGTTCTCAACATTGAACTTCATTTTCCACCCTTTTGGTCTCTCCTCCAGCTGTTTATATTGTCCTAAGTCTATTATTATCTCTCTTACACTTCGCTACATCTCTAAGTTTTATGCCATCTGCAAATGTGGAATCTGGTCCTGCATATCCAGCTACAATTTTATAGAATAAGAGAAATGGCCCGCACAGTGCAGATCTCCCATGCTTTTCTGTGAATAGAGTTATAGGATCTTGTACTTTTACCTTATCAGACATTTCAATAGTCACTTATTAGAAAATGGTTAATTTCTTATCGAGCAGTGCTTCCTCACAATGTAACAGGGACAAAACAAAGTCCCTGGACAAGGGATTTAACCTACAACTTTCTGGCTCAGGGGCAAAAATGTAACCAATAAACCAAGACTGATGTCAACGGCAAATGACTAACTGAGACCGGGCTGAATAGAATATGAAGTTTCTACTGCTGATCGTATTCCCATGAATCTGATGGAGAAAAAAATGTGCAGCTTCTAAGTGAGGACAGTATGAGGCTGGTGTACAGATCTCTTACCATCAATCAGTCCACTGTCACTCACAACCTTGACTTTAAGTTTGGGCAAATTCCCAGGAAAAGTTTACAAATGCTGAAATGATCACCAGCAGGAGGCAGTGTAATCAAGAACTACCGATTTGAGTGGAGTGGCGGGGGTGGGGGGGGGGGCGGGTGGATGGGCTTGGCTGTTAAACTTACCATGGTGAAAAAGCTTGACAATAGTTACAATCAGGGCATAACAGCCTCTCAGACGAAGAGCCTTTAGAACCATATCATCAACAAATTTTCAGAAAAAGAGGCTGGGCAAAAAATTGGAAAGTGCATGAAAAACAGGAAAGCTTATCCCACACAGAGCAGGCCAGAACACCGTGAATTAGAACTCCTTTCTGTAGAGTGGTACGTGACCTGGCAAGTAGGCAAATCAGAAAGGAGCAGCAAAGCATTGAAATAAGAAATCTCCTGCCTCCGCTCAGCTTTCCCGAGACACGGGGGAAAACAGCGTTTGAAGGCTCGGCAGTGGCAGCACCAAAGGTCACAGGTCACCAAAACGTTCCCTGCTCAGAGCGTCAGGAAAACCCTCGGATCTGAGAATCTGACAGATGGCTTTCTCACTGGTCCTGCCTTCATCCATTTTTTGACAGGATGTGATTTCTCTGTGATATTGAATGAGCACAAAGGGCTAAGATTGGTCTCTTTGTTTCGGTGATTGCTGTGTGAATAGCAACAGGGGGGGGATCAGCAGTGTGTGTGAGAGAGAGGGAGGGAGGGAGGGAGGGAGGGAGAGATGTAAGCTAAAGTGTAAACCGAGCTGCAGGCCCTGCTTATGGCAACCTATTCTTTTCAGGTCAGCATATTTTAAACTCATTCTTTATGGAAGCGAGACACAAGGTATTTTAGAGGAGAGATGCTGGAAGCAGGCATGTTGTTTAACTCTCCAATCAGCATGCACATCCTTATTCACCGCCACACGCCTGAATAAAGAGCATGGCAACAGGTGGTGTTCTAGCACGCCATCTGCTGAGACAGACTAAAGGTATGAGGGAAAAGCAAAGGTATTCCAGCAATCCAGTCTTTCAGGGATATGTTGGTGAACTGGACAGCAGGTTTTCCCAAAAGGAACACCGTAAACCATTTCCTCAAACCTTTAAGACGTTTTAGGAATGGAATTCCCCTGTGCACTAAAATCAAAAAGTCATATTCTTTGTCAATTCATTTACATTTCCATCCATCTTTCAGTGTCATCCCTTTCATCTCCTGCTAGTCATAATCCAGTTTTGGGACTGAGGGAAAGGGTATGAAAATGAGGCAGTCTTGACTGTTCAGATTTGAGCTTAGCAGGCATAACTGAACTGTTTCATGACCAGGCTCTTCCTAAAGAGTTTTGAGTGAAATATTGCTGTAGGGGAAAATTTACTGTAACCTGCACATCCAGTTGCATGGGAGTCTAGTGATCTGAACGCACAAAGAGGCACCCAGCTGCAGACTCATACCTTTGTGTGTTTATTGGCAAGAATGGCTAATTTCTCTCCTATTACTTTCAGTAGTCTTATCTTTTATCATTTGTCTTATCAGACAAAAAGCATTAAGCATGAATCTCAAATATTTGTAGGTCAATAATCTTGCCACCCTTCACTGCAATACTCAGATGGACATTGAAAAGTTCAAGCCAATTGATCAACATTTCCCAGTTCAATTGTGGAACAGCATTATACCTGGGAGAACATGTTCTTTTCCTGTGTTTAATCAAGTGATCAAAGGTGTATCATCTTTGAAAAATCTACCTATAAAGTGATCCCAGAAATTTCAGGTATTTTCAAAGATCCTAAGCAATGCCACAAACAACTTTCCCTACAACTGTTCCTCTTTACCCAACTTCACCCAATTTCCCATTTGCACTTTCATTTCTGCTTCATTCCTAGATAGAGTTCTGGAGAGGTTTGCATCCCAACCGTGTGCTTGACAAGTGGCCATTTGCAAGTGTAAGCCCAGAGAGATGAGGTCAGGGCTTCACGTGGTCAAGGAATTGCAGCTGATGTAATTCTGTCCTGTTCACACACTACAGGAAATTTCCATTAAAGGTCATCGATCTGAAACATTAACTCCATTCCTCCATCCACAGATGCTGCCTGATCTGCTGGGCGCTTCCTCCATTTAGTATATTTGTTTTGCATTTTCAGAATCTGCAACTTTTTGTTCTTGTACTGACTCACAGCAGAAATGATTGGACAAAAGACATACATTCATATTGCACTTTTCATGATCCTCCAAAGTATTGTAAAACCAGGTCCTAGTTTTGAGCATAATTGTCATAAGGGAAGAGTTAAATGGGTGTTAATGAATCCAGCAATGGCGAATTTTGAACTGCCCCAGAAATTTGAACAGAAAATTCAGGCTTACATTTGAGAGCCATACTGAAGGAGAGTTGACTTGTCAGAAATCTCAACATTCTGCTGAGATAAGATCCTTTAATGCTTCAAAAGCTACCTGTGTCCTCATCTATTTCAGTCAATATCATAAAGATAGGTCAAGCATTGGCTGTGAATAACGTAGGTGACCTCTATGTTAAGGTTCAAAGGTTCATTTATTATCAAAGTATACAACTCTGAAATTCTTCAAGAGGGGGTTGCGTTCCTAAAAAATGGTCTATGATGATTTTCCATAATGCTAAGCTGCCTGACCTGGTTAAGAAAACTGAGTTGCATATAAAATCTATATTCATGCATTTAGCCTTTTTACACATAAATTCCATGAGAGTAGATTTTATTCCATATCTCAAATTGTTGGGTCGTGACTTATGAATGTAGTAAGTGCAGATTTCTGTAAAATTGTAGCGGTGTGCTACAGGCAGCACTAAAATTACGACACGGAGTCGGTAACTGCAGTCGAAGGAAAAAACTTTATTTGAAGTCCTCAGCCTCACTTTTAAGCCTCCCTCAACCTGCCCCCCATGGCGCAGAGGCTCCAAAGCTCTGTGCTCGCAAACCCCCGTAGGCTATCTAATTGTGAGCTGGTTCGGATGTGCCAGGAAATGGGTCGCCACATAATGAACATTATAGTGCCGAGGTCACTTGGAAGGATAGCTATGAGGTTATTACTTCTTTAAGGATTGTGCCCTGTGACAAACTGCTCGGTGAGTTGTAACAATATTTCAATGGTTCAATGTTTCTATTTCATATAAGGGAATGGATACTGTATACAACCTGAATTTCTTACTCTTTGCAGACAACCACAAAACAGAAAAAAACACAAAGAATGAATTACAGAAAATATAGAACCCCAAAGCCCCCCAACGCACAAGCAGCAGCAAAGTATCAACCCTCCCCCATTTCCTCCAGCAAAAAGCAAACAGCAACCCCCGCCCCCACCCCACCACCCTCTATGCAAGCAGCAACTAAGCTCCCAAAGAGACCATGGTCTAAAATCCATCAAAAATCACTGTTCATCCCCAAAGTTCAACATCCCACAGGCGCTCTGTCTCATTAGCAAGGGAGAGAGAGGTATCATTCCTGCTGGAGGGGAGGCCAACAGCTTGCTGTTTCAATGTCACAGTCAGCAGCTTCACTTTAGTCTTCTCCCAACTTGAGACTCAGCAACAAACTCTCTCTCACCATCGAGAGAGAGAGAGAGAGAGAGAGGCCTCCGACAGCTGCAGCCACAATCTCGACACTCCGATCTCCATGACGCTTCAGTTGGTGACACCGGCGAGGAATTGGGTTGTCCAGAGGGCTGCACAAGACCGCTCCCTGAAGGCGCACATTTTCCAGGCTAGTCCTGGAGATCCCGAAAACGTTTGGCCTCTCAGCGAGCTTCGAAAGTGGGAACCCATGCCATGAAGAAACACCATTTGAGTACAGCTGTAGATCACGGACTCCAACAGGGACCCCAGACATGTTGAAAAGGAAAGAAGGGACATTAAAGAGAAGAATTCAAGCTGTTTAAAAATGAAGTTGAAGAAGTCGCTTTCCGGAGCCAACAATAGCTCCACTTCATCAATACTTAGAAGTCATAGTCTTGCACCTTATTGTCTGTTGGCGCTGCACTTTCTCTGTAATTGTAAGATTATATCTGGTTCTGGTCACCTCACTACAGGAAAGATGTAGCTACTATAGAGAGAGTGCAAAGATTTACAAGGATGTTACCTTGATTGGAGAGAATGCCTTATGAGAATAGGTTGAATGAACTTAGCCTTTTCTCCTTGGAATAAGAGGTGAACAGATACTGGTGTATAAGACGATGAGAGGTGGATATCCAGAGGCTGAAATGGCAAACAGGAGGAGGCATATTTTTAAGGTGCTTAGAGGGCCAAAGTGTAATGTCAGAGGTAAGTCTTTCACACAGAGAGTGGTGGGTGTGTGGAATGCACTGCTGGTGATGGTGGTAGAGGTGGTTACAATAGGGTCTTTTAAGAGACTCTTAGGCATTCTAGGCAGTTTCTAGAGTAGGTTACATGGTTGGCTCAACATTGTGGGCCGAAGGGCCTGTAACGTGTTGTAGATTTCTATGCTCTGTGTTCTATATTCTGCATTCTGCTATTGCTTTTCCCTTACACTTAGGGAATTTGATGAAATTATCTGCCTGGATAGCATGCAAAACTAAGCTTTTCACTATATCACAGTACACGTGGCAATAATAAACCTATTATCAACTAAAGTAGCCTAGAGGCAATATGTGAGGACTTGGATGAAGAGTGAGCGCCTTGCTGTGACATCCCTGTGTTTCCACAATCTGCAGATGGATGTTGTTAGACGTTAAGATTTCTGCACAGAACATATACGTCACGCAGGCAATAAGGCCGGATGAGCAAAGAATTACAGCCACCTAAAGTGATCGATGGGTGAGTCAGGAAAGCTCGCAGCCAATTGCAATGACGGAGGTAGTCAAAAACCCAGCCTTCTGACTGTCAGGGTAGTAAAGGGTGCAAAACGGATGGCTGATGCTGACTGGCTTTGTTGGAAAGCATTAAGCCCATGACACAATACTGAGTTTTTCTCTTTGGAACGAAGGGAGATGAGAGGTGACATGATGGAGCTGTATAAGATGATAAGAGGCATAGATAGAGTGGATAGTAAGCACTTTTTCCCAGAAAGGCAATGGCTAATATGAAAGGGGATAATTTTAAGGTGATTGGAGGAAAGTATATGGGAGATGTTACAGGTAGGTTTTGGACACACAGAGTGGTAAGTGCGTGGGACACACTGCCAGGGGTGACGGTAGAGGCCGATAAATTAGGGACATTTAAGAGACTCTTAAATAGGAACACGGATAAAAAAACAATGGAGGGCTAAGTGGGAGGGAAGGGTTAGACTGATCTTGGAGTAGATTAAAAGGTCACACAATATTGTGGGCCAGAAAAACTGTACTGTGCATGGCTCTTCACTGAATGCAAATATGTTTGGACTGACGCCGTTTTACCAATCCTTGAACAGGAAACCATTAAAACAAGTTATTATTCACAAATTTCTGCTAATCACACTGGGTCTGAAGTCTTCCATTCTGGTTAGACAGCAGCTGCTCCTGAATGCAGGGAAGGACCATTCTCTGAGAGACACATTGAATATGGGCCATTGAAAGAGAACACTTCAGCAAATGCTATGTTGAGTCTACCTTAAGAGAAAAAAAAAACACTAAAGAGAGAGGCAGATTTTTACTTTACGGTTTGGAGGTAATGATTTTCCTGCCATGCCAATGAAAATAGCTGGAGGTGAATAAAAAGACAACTTTGAAGCAGGTGTATGAAAATGCATTCATTGGATGGCAGATTCAGACGTGTCTATTTGTTTAATGCCAATGCCACTATTACATCAGAATGTTAGCCTCAAGACCACTCGTACAACTTGAATGGTTCAATTCAATTTGTTAAATATCTATGAAACAAAATTTGGTTTTCATAAGCAGCCATAAAGTGAGTCGTAAACAAGAATGACATCAAAACAAAGCTGGACAAATCAGCAAAAAATAATTGCCAATAAGAGTGCAGGTAAAGCATTTCAAAAGGTAATGAAAGCTCAGAAGTTTCCAAACAACAACTATACACTTTTAATCAGGTGATCCAGTGAATGTGGTTCTTATTGGTACTTTATGAACAGCACTGGATGGCAGCATGGTCCTGATAATCCTTTTGAATTATAAAGCTTAGAGTAGTGAGCCTTGGGTGTGTGACACTCTTCACCTTGCGAGAGATTCTGCTCCTTTGCTTTGTCAATGACTTTGCCGGATGTCTGAGGGCAAAAAAGGAGAGAAAATCCACACTTTAATTGCTGCATGTGTGTTTTTGTGCTTGTGTATATAGAGTGTGTGCTTGCAAATACTTGTATATTTGTGGATTTGAGTTGTTTGGATGCTCATATGTGATTGTATTTGTGAAGTGTACATGTATGGCATGAATGTGTATATCATAGAGCACTACAACACAGAACCAGGCCTTTCAGCCAATCTAGTCCATGCCAGCCTTATCTTCTGCCTAGTTCCATCTACCTGCACCTAGACAATATTCCTCCAAGCGCCTTCTATCCTTGTACCTATCTTAGCTTCTCTTAAAAGGCACAATTGAACCCACATCTACCATATCAGCTGCCAATTCATTCCACACTCATACCACCCTCTAAATGAAGAAATTCCCCATCATATTCCCCTGAAATATTTTACCTTTCACTCTAGTATAGAGTAACATATAGCCTCTAGTTCTAGCCTCATGCAACCTGATGGGCAGAGTCCTGCAGACTGTACATTCATCCTATCCATATCTCTTAAAATTTTGTATACCATTATAACATCTCCCCTGATTCTTGTGTGGTTGCAGGGAATAAAATCCCAAGCTATTTAACCTCCCCTGATAACTCAGGTCTTTATGTCCCATGAACATTTTTGTAAATTTTTTCTACATTCTTTCAAGCTCGTTGACATATTTCCTGACCAGAACTGCACACAATGCTCTAAAATCAGCTTTACCGGCATCATGTACAAATTCAACATAACATCTCAACTTCTGCACTCAGTGCCCTGACTTATGAAGGTCAATGTGCCAAATCCCTTTTTATGATCCTATTTGCCATGATCAAGGAATTATAGATTTGTAATATATTATGTAAGTGTGCATGTTTGGATAATATGAATCTATCATTGGAGTCTATATGTATTAGTGTGTATAAATGTTAATATGTGTATGTGCTTGTATGATTGTGCATGTGAATGCATGATTGTGTTTGATTATGTGCGTGGATGCATATGTGCTTATAGGTAGTCTTTATGGTTGAAAATTACTTGTATCCATTCTACCTGCGCACACATGCATTTGGGCAAGCATATAGACTGACAAGACAGGTAGAAAAATCAGATGCACATCTACTGCATGGCAGCTCACAGTCCAACCGTGGGTTTAAGAATTCAGCATTGGTATAAAATTAAATCCCAAACTGACTAAGGCCAATCTAGATCCAATCTTGGATAGTCGACATGGCCCATCTATGCCATCTATGTGTCGCATGAGTGGAACAGTGGTGTGTGTGTGTGCGTGTGTGTGCGCGTGTGTGTGCGCGCGTGTGTGTGTGTGTGTGTGTGTACACTAAACCTGCCGCAAATCCAACAACTTGTTTTAAGTTAAAGAGTGACTCTTATTATGCTGAGCTACTGGAAATTCAGGTTCCTGAGCTGCTGCCCATAGCCAGGAGACATGGGTATATCACTCAGGAAAATCAGACAAAATAATTGAGTGACTCACTTTCAAGTGTGGTATGCATACAAAAATCAGTCAAGCTTTCAGCACACACTTTTAAACGTACACACCTTATTTTGCTAGAAACATATGCACACATTCCAATTAAACATTTCAAAGGTAATCATGATAACTCAATGAGGAAAATTTATGGAAATAACTGTTAAGTAAGCTTATGAATAAATCAGTTTTCTCCAAACAAATGAATGGGACCACAGCAGGCGTAGTTTTGACTGCATATGCCTGGATTTATCTATGATTCAACTGATGGTTGTTGCTATGGTACAAAATAAACTTTAAGTAGTATTCCTTGTTCATTTGAAAGGGTGTGTGAGGAGCAGAGCTGGGTGGATCAAGGGCCAGGACAAAGGGGCTGAATTTTAAAAAATAACATGCTGGGACTAACTGTCAGATAGACAGAATCTCTTTAAAGAATATTGGAAAAGTCAGGAACAATCAAATGTTTTGCTGTCTTTTAGCCTTCTTTTGTATTAGGAAGCTGTATCTAACTGCAAAATGTTCAAAACACTACAGTACTTAGGTATAAGATTGGTGCCACTATAAATGTGTAGCCTATAACTGCGAAGAGAAACAAGCTAAGTATTTTGTATTTGTTATGTATTTTATAAATAAACTTTATTTGGGGGGGAAAGCATATGCTTCAGAAAATCACCTACGCCCTCAAGTCTATCAGGCAGTGGTCAGCACAGAACTTCCTGCAAGTACTGTGGGAGAAGCACACATTTGAATCTGTGGAGTGGATCCCAAAGCAGGCATCAAAATTATTTGGTAGACAACCTTGTCAACAGAGCTCACTAACTAGTAGCCAGGTTTTGCTTGGCTGGAAGTGACCCTGGAAGTCTCACTCCCAGTGCACTCTGCCCTGGGGTCAGCTGGGATGAGGACGAAGCCATCACCCACCTCTTTGTGGATGTGGATTTGCGAGGATGATCCAGAAATGGATTCAAGTGTCCTTGACAAAACTCATCCGTTGCAGGTGCTTATAGGGGACTCTGATCTATGGGCTGTTTGCAGGAATGGACACCAAGACAAACATCAGTGCAGCTGGAATATCATCAGTCTGATGAAAGATGTACTTTGGTCTGTCTGAAGCACCGATACGATAAGATATTCATGAAGGAATACAGTCAACTGATACATTCCAGCACTCAAGGTTGCAGGAATATAACTGAGGGATACACTGAAGCTCAGTGCAGCCAGTAGAAAAAATTTGTAGGGGATAAAACAACTGCAGTCTAAAGGCTTTGAGGGACTCAGCCCCTGTGTAAAAGCCTTATAAATACAATAAGCTTTATACCACCAAAAGGGGGCCACATAGGTGGTCGTGGTACTCTGTATACAGAAGGTGTTCACACTGCAGTTGTACAGGACCAACAGCAGTACCAGTGCATAGTCTGAACAACACAATAGATGTAAATAAAGCCAATGTAAAGATATTATCTTTGGATATCTCGGGTATATTTTTATGAATAAGTTTAGTCTGAAGTAATAAACAAGAGTTTATTTACATTACCTTGGCAGAGTGGAGGATTGTGTTTGTTCTTAGAGCAGAGGCTCTAAGATGAATTTTTTCAGCCATTAATGTTAAATGGTACCAATGGTGACAGAGGTAGAACATAGAACATTACAGGCCCTTCGGCCCACAATGTTGTGCCGACCATGTAACCTACTCTAGAAACTGCCTAGAATTAATTTTTCTAAGCTCCATGTAGCTATCTATGAGTCTCTTAAAAGGCCCTATTGTATCCACCTCCACCACTGTCACCGGTGTGGCATTCCACGCACCCACCACTCTCCGTGTGGAATATCTTTCCCCTGACATCACCTCTGTACCTACTTCCAATCACCTTAAAACTATGCCCCCTTTGTTAGCCATTTCAACCCTTGGATAAAGCTTCTGGCTATCCACGTGATCAATGCCTCTAACCTTCTTTTACACCTCTATTAGGTTACTTCTCATGCTTCGTTGCTCCAAGGAGAAAAGGCCAAGTTCACTCAACCTATTCTCACAAGGTACACACTCCAATCTAGACAACATCCTTGTAAATCTCCTCTGCACTCTTTCTACAGTATCCACATCCTTCCTGTAGTGAAATGACCAAAACTGAACTCAGTACTCTAAGTGGGGTCTGACCAAGGTCTTATATAGCTGTAACATTACCTCACAGCTCTTGAACTCAATCCCATGGCTGATGAATGCCAGCACACTATATGTTTTCTTAACCAAACTCTCAACCTGTGCAACAGCTTTGAGTGTCCTATGGACATAGACCCCTAGATCTCACTGATCCTCCACACTGCCAAGTCTGACCATTAATGCTATATTCTGTCTTCAGACTGGACCTACCAAATTGAACTACTTCATACTTATCTGGGTTGAACTCCATATGTCAGTTCTGCATCCAATCAGTGCCCCGCTGTAATCTCTGACAACCCTCCAGACTATCCACAACACCCCCAACCTTTGTTTCATCAGCAAACTTACTAACCCACCCTTCTACTTTTTCAATCAGGTTATTTATAAAAATCACAAAGAGGAGGGGTCCTGAAACAGATCTCTGTGGAACACGACTGGCCACCGTCCTCCATGCAGGATATCAACCATCTGCAACCATCCTTTGCCTGCTTGGATTCCATGCGTCCTTACTTTCTGAATAAGCCTTATTACTGAAATCCACATGGACTGTTCATCCACTGCTCTACCTTCCTTATTTGTTTGATAAGACAACTTTATTTGCCCGATATTAGACTTGCCTACCCCTGGAACACTTTGATGTTTTTATTTCAAGATTCAAGATTCAAGTTTATTTATCACATATACATCAAACCATACAGTGAAATGTGTCACTTGTATTGACAACCAACACTCCCAAGGATGTGCTAGGAGCAACCGACAAGTGTCACTACACATTCCAGTGCCAACGTACCAGAACCAGAATCAGGTTTATTATCACTGGCACATGTCGCGAAGTTTGTCAACTTAGCAGCAGCAGTTCAATGCAATACGTAATACAGAAGAAGAAAAAAAAATAAATGAATAAGTAAATCAATGACAGTATATGTATATTGAATAGATTAAAAATCATGCAAAAAACAAATAAAATATAAGATGGTGTTCATGGGTTCAACATCCATTTATGAATTGGATGGCAGAGAGGATAAAGCTGTTCCTGAATCGCTGAGTGTGTGCCTTCAGGCTTCTGTACCTCCTACCTGATGGTAACAATGAGAAAAGGGCATGCCTGGGTGCTGAAGGTCCTTAATTAATGGACGCTGCCTTTCTGAGACACCGCTCCTTGAAGATGTCCTAGGTACTTTCTAGGCTAGATGGAGCCAACTAAATCTACGACCATCTGCAGCTTCTTTCGGTCCTGTGCGGTAGCCCAACCGCACCCCTCCCCCCCACCCCATACCAGACAATGATCTAGCCTGTCAGAATGCTCTCCACGGTACATCTATAGAAGTTTTTGAGTGTATGTGTTGACATACTAAATCTCTTCAGGTTCCTAATGATGTATAGTCTTGCCTTCTTTATAACTACATCAGTATGTTGGGACCAGGTTAGATCGTCAGAGATCTTGACACCCAGGAACCTGAAACTGCTCACTCTCTCCACTTCTGCTCCCTTTATGAGGATTGGTATGAGTTCCTTCATCTTACCCTTCCTGAAGTCCACAATCAGTTCATTTGTCTTATCCACAATGCTCAGCAGAAAAGCACAGAAGTGAATAAGCAACAGAACAACAACTACAAAACAAGTCCAGTTCCTCCCTCTCTCCCACCCACACATATTCGCAATCCTCTAACACCAGGACAGGCCATCTTCAGCCTCCAGCCTCCAGCAGACTTGGACTCAAATGTAGACTTGCAGGCATTGGGCTTCAGTTCAATTGGGCTGAGGTTTATGCAAAAAATGAAAGTACTTCATGCGGGATTGTAGATGATTATCTCCATGAGTCTGAGAATGTTACGGAAATTTTGGAATGCATACTTCTAAAATCTGTCATTCTATGCTGCAGAGTCCAAAGTGGAATATTGATTCCCTGCAGCATCCGAGCAGTTACTCTGGGAAATCTCTTGACCAATTGGTCTAAAATCCAGGGGCATCTATTCCTCGTTGTGGAGGGGAATGGCTGCACAGATTGAGATTTCTGGTAATCTATCTTGTATGAATTAATTATGATTACTTTTTCCAGTGTAATACGAGTATTGTGGCCTATTTAAAAATCATTGAACTAGTATACTTAATTCTAATCACTTTGAATATCTTTGGATTTTGCAACTATCAGTGGGTCAAGTCTGCCAAATGGTTTCCAATGTATTTCTGTTCAGAAAGCTCAATGTTCATCACTCAGGCACAGCTGCTTTACTGAGGAAGTTCTAGTCTGGAGGTACACTCAAAGTAAGAGTGGTTTCAGCAGGTAGATGTGTGGGAGAAGTTACTATATATAAAAAAAATCAAATAAAAAGCCGCAGATGCTGGAAATCTGAGATAAAAACAACAATGCAGCAAATACTCAGTGGATTAGGGAGCATCTGTGGAAAAAGAAACAGAGTTAATCTTTTGAATGAGATGCTTCTTCAGTATTGGAAATAAATAGAAGTTTGTGATGGTATTGGGTTTGCTGACTGTGAAGTTCTAAATGCAAACGAAAAGCTTAAGCCTCGTCCGATATAGATAGCTCTGGGTACCTCACTAGGAGGTCACACTTTAACTACCTACTCTTCAAAGATCAGTCGCTTCCCTGTTTATTCTTCATGGTGAATTTAGCTGACAATATCCACACCCTTCCCTAGCAAGAAGCAGATACTTCCAGCTAACTACACAGTTTAAACACAGTTCATTTGTTTTTAGTGATGCTTGTTTAAATTCAAGCAAGCTCCTTAAGTACATTTAAAACTCACAAAGGTTTTCTAAGTTATAAATGATTTTCCAATTACATATGATTTCAAAAGCACAAAGGCTTAAAAGACATACCAATGATGCAGTTGAATTATCTGTCACAGAGATCAAAGGCAAAGCAATGGATTTTAGTTCCCTTTCCTTCTTTTCTTTTTCTTGATGTTCCGAGACCGTTCCAAATAAACCTGACTGCTCTCTGCATTTATACTGTTTTTTGGCCAATTTGGTGACTTCACACCACATGTATGATTTGTTTCAGATACTTCTTTACACAAATGATCTAAAAGCTTCTGGAGACAGAGGTCCCAGTCCCCTACACTTAACGCTATGAAGATGACTCTTTGAGCATGCAAACCTTCCAACTATTAACAGGTCAGCTATTTGATGTGCTAAGTGATGATATCAATCTGTTCTGCAAGCTTCCTTGAATTAAGTAACTTAGCCACATTGTTTGGTTTACAAGAAGCCCAATTAAAAAGCCAATTGTCTTATACTGCAGCTCTTGAGAAGTCAGCTCTGAGCCAGCATCTTGTGGTCTATAGACAGTGTGTTAGTTTGCAAAGTTGTCCTTTTAACTTCAATTACATATGTATGAAATCATATGTAATTGTTTGGCATTTACCTTAAGAACTGAAGACTGGCTCCCATTTATGACAAGAAGCTAACAAAAGGAAACTGGATGGAAATTTATCTTACTCCAAAAACAATACTTTGACCTATAAAAGTTTCAGCTGCTGTGTTAGAAAGCTGCAAAAAGGACCCCTAGCCCTGGACAGCGAATACTTATCACATCCACCTCTTGCTAAGTGAAGATCTCTAATCCAGTTTCTCCATACAGAAATCAGATTCTAGACCAGAGTCCTGTTAAGACACTTCTTGGGGGCAGACTGTCAGGGTCCGGTCCAGAATCCGCGTTCCGGGTCTTGATCCGGTCCGAGGGCTCCGGACTCCAGGTCCTGCAGTTGTCCCTCCCATCACCCGTGATCTAGTTAGGACCCTCCTGGCTCAAGGAGGCACACCTGTAACTCATTGAGCTGCAGGTGTTTATAAGGGACCTTGGGACTGGGACCAGGCGGGTGGTCGTTTTGTTCTGTTTCCTGTTTCTCGGCCAGCTCCGAACTCTTCTCTGCGTTCTGTTATCCTGTCCGGGCTCAGATCTACTCTTCATCATGCTTCTCTGCCCCGTACCAGTACTGCCAGGTTGGTCCACTTCCCCGCCTTTCTTCCCACGCGCTGGTCCCGCTTCTCCGCTCGTTTGTTTTGTTCGCGCGGTCGCGCTGTCTGCCGGCCATTCCCGATTTTCCCGTTATCATGACTGTTGTGTTGGTCACCCTGGACCTATGCCCATTCCTACCCCTTGCCTCCGTCGGGCAGGTCCGTCCAACCTGCCGCTGCCTGGTGGTGGTTCTGCCCACTCCTACCCCTTGCCTCTGTCAGGCGGATCCGGCTGACCTGCAGTGGCCCGGCGGCGGTTCTGCCCATTCCTACCCCTTGCCTCCGTCAGGCGGATCCGGCTGACCTGCAGTGGCCCGGCGGTGGTTCTGCCCATTCCTATCTCTTGCCTCCATCGGGTAGGCCTGGCCAGTCTGCCACTGCCTGGCGGGGGTTCTGCCCCGTCCTCTTCTTCCGCCCGAACCCTGGGATTGTGCCCCGCACCTGCCTAGGGGTCCACGTCGTGCCCAGGCCTCCGGTGTTTCCACCTGGGAGGCGGCCCTACCCGGGACATATGCAGTCTGCCCAGGGAGGGCTCTCTGTCTGCCTTTCTAACCACCTAGACCTGTCTGCCTGCCTGCCTGAACCCTGAACCCCGGGGACCTGCCTGAGCCCTGAACCCCGGGGACCTGTCTGCCTGCCTGCCTGAACCCCGGGAGCCTGTCTACCTGAACTCGAACGCAGGGAGCCTGCTCCGCTCTGCCTGCCTGAACCCTGAACCCCGGGGACCTGCCTGAGCCCTGAACCCCGGGGACCTGTCTGCCTGCCTGCCTGAACCCCGGGAGCCTGTCTATCTGAACTCGAACTCGGGGAGCCCACTCCGCTCTGCCTGCCCGAACTCCAGGAGCCCACCACGCTCTGCCTGCCTGAACCCTGAACCCCGGGAGCCTGTCTACCTGAACTCGAACTCAGGGAGCCCACTCCGCTCTGCCTGCCCGAACTCCAGGAGCCCACCACGCTCTGCCTGCCTGAACCCTGAACCCCGGGAGCCTGTCTACCTGAACTCGAACTCCGGGAGCCCACTCCGCTCCGCCTGCCAGAACTCTATCTACCTGAACCGCAGCACTACCCTTAAGTGCCATGGCATCCCCATC
The DNA here is from genome assembly GCF_030144855.1 of Hypanus sabinus. Lineage (NCBI taxonomy): Eukaryota > Metazoa > Chordata > Chondrichthyes > Myliobatiformes > Dasyatidae > Hypanus > Hypanus sabinus. The sequence goes on from NC_082712.1 coordinate 125,855,243, forward strand.
CTGTCTTGCCTCTAATGTTTCAGTGTCTGTGTCCTGCGTTTGGGTCCATCCAGCCATGTTCCTGACACAGACTAAAACTCCACCAACTGTTCTAGTATGTTACCAATGCTAGAAGAACTCTCCTTGATCCAATGCTCAAAGAAATCATTAAATACTTCCCAATGTAGGAGTTTCTTGGTGATTTTCTCATTAGAGTATTCACTTCCTTAATCTCAGTTGCATACATTTCTGAAACCTCAAAGGATTGTTACTATCATAATCTTTCATGAACATATGATGACACATCATTGTCCTTATTATAAGTCCATATTAGTCCATCTTTAAAGTTTTTATCCTTACAGATAATTTTGCTGCTTCTGTGATGGAAGTTCAGATCACTGTCTCTGTGGCCATTACTTCAGCAAGTCAGCTGGTAATATCTTTCACAGCTGAAAATACTGAAATTCATTACTTTCACAGGAGTGTTTGCATTGTTTTTGATGTGGTGCTTAATATTATTCAGGTTTTCTGAAAATGAGTATTGTATGATTTCACAATAAAATAAGATACAGAGAAGGTGAGAAGTACAGTTCTCCTTTTGAGAATTCTGCCTGTACTTTTAGTTCTGGACTCTCAGAAAAAAATATCAGAATATAAGAGTTGGTTATGTCCCTCTCATGGAAGTGAACACCCATTGGTGTGCTGTAGCTTGGCATTCTGATACAGACCATACCATCTGCATAAGCTTCTTCCCATTTTGGCAGTTTTGAACTCTAGGTATAATTGTCCAGGTCTTTCCCCTTTACTTTGTTGAGGATTGGACCTGACTAAAAAGAATTAACGCAGGTTGACTCTGTGGTTAAGAAGGTGTACAGTGTATTGGCCTTCATCAATCGTGGAATTGAATTTAGCTGCCAGAAGGTAATGTTGCAGCTTTATAGGACCCCTGGTCAGACCCCACTTGGAGTACTGTGCTCAGTTCTGATCACCTCACTACAGGAAGGATGTGGAAACCATAGAAAGGGTGCAGAGGAGATTTATAAGGATGTTGCCTGGATTGGGGAGCATGCATTATGAAAACAGTTTGAGTGAACTTGGCCTTTTCCCCTTGGTGAGACGGAGGATGAGAGGTGACCTGATAGAGGTGTATAAGATGATGAGAGGCATTGATCGTGTGGATAGTCGAGGCTTTTTCCCAGGACTGAAATGGTTGCCACAAGAGGGCACAGGGTTAAGGTGCTTGGAAGTAGGTACAGAGGAGATGTCAGGGGTAAGTTTTTTATGCAGAGAGTGGTGAGTGGGTGAGTGTGTGGAATGGGCTGCCAGAGGCAGAAACGATAGGATCTTTTAAGAGACTCCTGGATGGCTACATGGAGCTTAGAAAAATAGAGGGCTATGGATAAGCCTAAGTTCTATAGTAGGGATATATTCTGCACAGCTTTGTGGGCCAAAGGGCCGGTATTGTGCTGTATGTTTTCTATGTTTCTATGTTTCTACACCTTCATAACTTGTGTATTTTCCCAGAAAACTTTAATTGAACAACGGCTACCTTGTTCTGGCAGACTATAGGATTTTATCAACCAAATATACAGATTGTTCTGGTATCATTAAATATAATGCCAATGGCAGTATTGATAGGCCTAATTGTCCTGTCTGCTGTATGTAGGGATATCACATATGCAATATATGCCTATACCCAAATAGTACACAAAACACAGTCAAATAATTCTACCTTGTGACAATGTAACACTTTGTAGGCTTCAGCGGCCTAGGATTACATCATCATTTCTGCAGAAATCACAACAGAATAGATTAAAAAGATTATAAAGAGTATAACATTCTCCAGGGATAGTCATTGTCCTCTCCTGATAAGACTTTTACCATTGCAGAACATAACACACAGGATATAGTAAGATGGTTTGAGTATAAGAATCAAAGGTGTAAACCATGATAGAAAAATGCCAGCATTAGCAGAGATCAACATATTTACAAAGTGCATTGTATTAAGTCTTAGCAACGATATTATATAAAAAAGTTACCCAGGTCAGGAAGTAAATATGTAATATCGAAATAGATGAGTGAAAAATATTTGTCCATTCGTTTTTCCTTGGGGTTGTGTTTAATCATGACAGCCACATTCCGAATCCCCTCAAGATGAGATGAGAAACATGCATACCCATTCACAATGTTAGTGATCAGTACTAGGAAAACAGAGGAGGAAGGATAACATGATCAGGGCAGTTACTGCTCTTCACTCATCCAAGCTGAAGGAGAAATCAGAGGAATACATAAAAGGTGAGTATGAGGCTGGGGATAGCAAAGCAAACATCTGAGCTGTTACGTTTTGTAACTTCAAAACATTAAATTAATAGAGTGGCTGCTTCCTATGGAGGGAGAGTCTAAAACCAGAGGATACAGGTCAGAATAGAGGGGTGTCCTTTTGGAACAGAGATGAGGAGGAATTTCTTTAGCAAGAAAGTGGTGAATCTGTGGAATTCTTTGTCACAGGCAGGTGTGGAGATCAAGTCTTTATATATATTTAAGGCAGAGGATGATAGATTCTTAAACACAAAGTACACTGCAGATGCTGTGGTCAAAGCAACACGTACAAACAAGCTGGAGGAACTCAGCAGGTTGGCAGCATCCGTGGAAACGATTATAGATTCTTGATTGGTCAGGGTATCATGAGGGGAGAAGGCAGAGGATTGAGGCTGAGTGGAAAATTGGATCAGCCATGATGAAATGGCGGAGCAGACTCGATGAGCCAAATGGCTTAATTCTGCTCCTCTATCTTATGAACTATATACACAGTATACTATATAATTCAACTACTATATAGAAACATCCACAGAACAGGAATTTTTAAATTGTTCTATTCAGGCCTGAAGATTTAATTGTTGTGGAGGATAATGCCTTTCCAGACAAGGGGGATCACTTTGTTTGACAAGTGAGTGTCGTGGTTGTGAAAACATTCTCAGGTCATGAGGCCTCCTCGGTGGTGGTTGTAGGAGTTTCCTCTGAGACTGTAGGAAGTGGTTCTGACAGCTTTGGACATTCTTGCCCTATGCATTCACTGGGTCTACTTTGATCCTTTTCTTTTTCTTTCTCATGATCCTTCTCTCCATCTCTTCCCTCCTTTTTATTCTTTCAGATTGTGCAACTTTATTTTGTGAAGCTGCATTTAGTTCACTAGAGTATGCTCTTATTAATCCTTCTGTTGCTCCTTCTACAATCTGATCTCTGCTCTTGGTTTCCTCATCCACAACTTCATCTGAAGAATCCTCTGTTTTCATTATCTCCATTGACTCCTTTCATTTTGCCCTTCCATTCATCCTGCTGAACTTTTGTCTTTACATCTGCTTTTCCAAGCAGCTTTTAGTCTCCCTCTTGAAGTCCATGCAGTAACCTTAATGTGAGCAGAGTAGATTCTGGTTCTTTATACTCAAAAAAGCCAAATGCTTACAACTTTCTTGAAACTCCTTGAACTCCCTTCCAGCTTTAAACCAAGCCACATTTCACCAGTAACTGTCTGATTAACACATCAGAAGCTTTATCAGATATACTGCCTACAAAATATGTTTTATTCAGATTTTGTCACTTTCATGCTTCGACTAAGCAGCATTGTACTTTCTTAGTCCAATATTATTTCTAACCAGAGGCCCAGAGGTTGGCACCAACAACTGTTTGTTATCTGTTGGGCAATGATTCATGGTGTTCATCATGGAGATAGTTGTGGCATCATCCAGGACCTTTCTTAATTCTCTTTCAGTTGGCTTCATTGCAGGGGAAGTGATGTGCAAATGGTGGATGGATCTCCAATCAAGTTGCAATTGTCTCAACCCCATGATGCTGGTCCTTCTGTTTTTACGACATACATAGCAATGTGGGATGTCATTACCACAAGTGCTACCTTTTCTCCAGCGTAAGTTCTTAGTTGTATACCAACAGCCTTCAGTTTCAGATCTTTGAAGTACCACTCAAACTCATTTTGTGGAATGACTGAAACAGCTGATCCGCTGTCCAAGTCTATCTTAATTAATTTGCCATTCACTTTTGTTGTAAGCCATATTGCTTGTCTATTGCTAGTTTTCACACTGTAGATCTTAAGACTACACAATCCTGTGTCACTCTCAGCATTATCAACCTTTTTATCAACAGCTTGCAGATTAGAGCTCTTTTGAAGCTGCAGCTTGACTTTTTAGCTTTTTCTCCTCCCGGGCAGTCCATTTATTTTCATCTGCTTGACATGCTCTTTGCAAGTTACTTTCTGCAAGTAAAGGACTTTCTGCAAGTTACATCTTTCAATCCGCTTTTGTTTGTTGCATGTGAGTCCCTGCCACAATGGTGACACAATTTGTTCAGCCAGACCATTTTCTGTTTAAACAATGCAATTTTGTTCACGCTCACTTCCCTTCCTGACTGCAACTCAATTGTTTCTCTATCTGTAGTTTCCATTGAAACACTGATTTCCACGGCTCATTTGAATGTAAGCTGTGCTTTGGTTAGAAGCTGTTTTAAGACCCCACAAACTAAATAATCTCTTACACCCATTACTGAACTGGCAATGATCAATCTCTTCAATTCAGTCACGTACAGTGAGATTGACTCCCCTACTTTTTGACTCTGCTTATGAAGCCTAAAGTATTCTGCAATCAACAATGATTTTGGTTCTAAAAGCTCCTGCATTACTTTGACGATAGCAGCAAAGCTAATTTCTGATGGTTTGGTTGGAGAATGCTAAACTTTGAAGAATGGTGTGCCTTTAAATCTAATGCAATCAGCTAAATGGCCACTCAGTTCTCACTGGCTATTTCATTTGCTTTAAAATATTGTTCCAATACTCAGTTTACATGAGCCAATTACCTGTTATGTAATCAAACTTATCAATCTTTCTGATGAGTCCAGCCAATATTATAACCCCGTACTCACTCTTTATGAATCATGAATTCTTCAGTTTACAGACTTTAAAGAAGCTCAATTGTGTCTTCGCTTCTGAAGACTATCTTTTCAAGTGCTGGACAATGCTAATTTTTTTAGTTTAAACTAAACTAAAGTGATAATCGCCAAGTGATAATCTGTGATAGTGCAGTTTAGGTATTGGACTTTGTGAAGTCTTAGGAATGGAGCCATTATACAAAAGGCAGAGATCGCCAAATTTCTGTCCTTGCAGGCTTCAACATTCAAGAGAAGAAGCACTATAACATGATCATTCCAATGGCTAGGGGAATTGTCCATCAGAAAACTGCAAAAAATAAATATGTAACCCAATTTAAAGTAGTGTCAATCCACCCAGAAATAGTATTCACTTTTACAGAAGGTAAATTTTTTTGACAGGTCTGTTTCTTTTAGCCATTGTTGATGAAGATCAGGTCTTTCGAGAGCAGTCTTTGTTGTATCTCTCACAAATCATTCCTTATAACCGGACTTGCATTTCTGTCTGGAGATACACAACATAGATTGACTAATCAGATTACTGTAAGAGTTATTTCCTTTATAAACTTTAAACAGTCAGTGTTCCTCTGATAGCAGTAGTCTGAACAGCTTTCATCATCAGACATTTCGACCTTCCGACTAAACCGAAGGATCACATCAGTGTTATTATGTCAAAGCATGGCTGTACAAGTGGCTTTATGCTAACTCTTTCAAAAATATGCGCATTGTTAAGGGACAATTTTTTCCCCTGTTGTTAAGAATACAATGTGACTGAATACATAATTGAAGACTTGTCTGTGCATCTGACATTATCCATTTTGGGAATGTGTTATCAATGCATCTTTCCATCGGATCATCACAGATCCAGGGCTTTGCTGGAAATTCCAAACCCATTTAGAATATGTCATTAGTGGGACCATTCAATGGCATGACAGTGTCTATACTTTTCTTCAAGTGCAGAGGGATCCAGGGCAAGAGATTCCTATCTTCCATATCTGGGCTGGAATTTTTCAATGTTCTTAGGCTGTCATAAATCATTTTTGCAAGTTTACTTCAGGGACAAGTGCATCCCTCCTTTGGCCTTTAGAGTAGACCAGTTTTGCCAGGTCTCACTTAATCTTGTGATTCCTTTGCTCCAATGTGCCACTCTGTGATGAACTATATATACCTGTCTGGACACGCCCCCCCCCCCCCCCCGCTGACTGCTCCTGTGGCTCCTCCCACGGACCCCAGTATAAAGGTGATTGAGGCCTGAGCCCAGCCCTCAGTCTCCCTGATGTAGCGTGGCGGTCAATTGCTGCTTGTTCTTTCTTCCAGTCAATAAAAGCTGATATCTTGCCTCACATTTCAGAGAGTTATTGATGGTGCATCAATTTTATTGACTGGAAGTTTTAAAACATGGAAAGTATTTTACGTCCAGAAAAACTGGATTTGGACCCCCAAGCCCCTGAAGCAGCTCTTGCCTTTGAACTCTGGCTTGCATGCTTCCAATCATACTTGGAGGAGGTTCGTGCGGCTGAGCCCATTGTTATGCACAGAATTCTCCTCTCGAGGGTCACCCCGAAAGTTTACTCACTTATAAGACACCTGCCGACCTACCAAGGGGCACTGGACGCCCTCAAAAGAGTACCTGCGGCCGGTGAACACCGTCTACGCAAGACATCACTTAGCGACGCAACGACAGCAACCCAACGAGATGAGCGCCATGTTTCTCCGAGCCCTACAGACACTCATGTGAAATTACGACTGCAAAGCCCTCACGGCAGAGCAGCATTTGGAGCTCCTGGTACGAGACGCCTTCGTTACGGGGATCAGGTCAGTGTACGTGCGCCAGCGGCCACTGGAAAATGCCGATCTTACCTTACACTCGGCGATCGAGACGGCCGACATGCTGGAGGCCACTCTGCACAACGCTGACGCTGTCCAGCCACACGATCCCCCGCAGGTCCCGCGGACACCTCAGATCCCGCCACCACCGGTTCCCGCAAGCGAATTTGCCAACGCCGCTGCCAGTCGTGATTCCATGAACTCCCCGAACCCGACCACAACTGCTGCTGGTCGCAAGTCTGTGCAGTGTTACTTCTGTGGACTCAAAAAGCACCCCCGAAAACGCTGCCCGGCCCGAGAAGCAACCTGCTCCAGCTGTGGGAAGAAGGGGCATTTTGCCAGGGACTGTAAGTCTGAACCACGAGCGGGGTCAGGCAACGCTGCGTGTGAGGCATGGGGGCCGCCATCTTGCCTACCAGGATGGGGGCGGCCAACTTTGTCGGTGCCAACACGCCCCGCCCCCGAGCCACCGGTGCTTACCGGGCATCAAAACGGCAGTTCAACTCTGGCCTCCGTAACCCTCAACCAAAGCGCCCCACGCCAGCTTGCAAGGTTAACGATGGACATCCTGGTGGAGGGGCACAGGACTAGCTGCCTGTTTGACATGGGCAGCATTGAGAGTTTTATTGACCCGGACACGGTGCGACGCTGCGGACTCGTGACATGACTGGTAAGCCAGAGGGTCATCTTGGCTTCTGGGTCGAATTCCACAGACATCCGGGTGGGTTGTGTAGCAACATTGATGGTGCAGGGCACAGAATATCGGGACTTTGTGCAACTGGTCATGCCTCAACTGTGAGCGCCTGTGCTACTGGGGCTGGACTTCCAGAGCCACCTCAAAAGTGTGACTATGGCATATGACGGGCTCCTCCCACCACTCACTGTCAGGAATCCTCAGTTTTGTGGGACTTCGTCATATACCCCGCTACTGACCACACACACACACCGACCCGCACATCCCATCCAGCACCATGCCAACAGCTACGCTACTGACACCACTTGCAGCCCCTCCACCCTCAAGATCCCTCCCCCACCACTTTTCACCAACCTGACCCCCGATTGTAAACCTGTGGCAACTAAAAGCAGGAGGTACAGCGCGGGGGTCAGGGCCTTCATTCAGTCGGAGGTGCAGTGGCTGCTCAGGGAGGGGATCATTGAGCCAAGCACAAGTCCTTGGAGTGCCCAGGTGGTTGTTGTTCAGACTAGGCAGAAAAATAGGATGGTCGTGGACTATAGTCAAACCATCAATAGGTTCACGCAGCTTGACACGTACCCCCTACCCCACATCGCAGATATGGTCAACCAGATAGCTCAGTACAAGGTGTACTCGACAGTAGATCTGAAGTCCGCTTATCACCAGCACCCCATCCGCCCAGAGGACTGCCCCTACACTGCCTTTGAGACGGGCAGCAGGCTCTATCACTTCCTGCGCGTCCCATTCGGTGGTCACAAATGGTGTCTCTGTCTTCCAGAGGGAAATGAAACGGATGGTGGACCAGTACCAACTGAAGGCATTTCCTTATCTGGATAACATCACCATCTGTGGTCATGACTGGCCGGATCACAACGCCAACCTCCAACGATTTTTCCAAGTGGCCAAAGCCCTGAACCTTACTTATAATAGGGACAAGTGTGTGTTCAGAATCACCCGACTAGCTATCCTTGTGTATGTCGTGGAAAACGGGGTCATTGGCCCTGATCCCGACCGTATGCGCCCCCTGGGCTTCTTTTCCTATTTCGCCCAATGGGTCCCCCATTATGCAGACAAGGCCCGCCCCCTGGTCAACTCTACCACGTTTCCCCTCTCTGCCGAGGCCTGCGCGGCCTTCAGCTGCATTAAAGGAGACATTGCCAAAGCGACGATGCATGCGGTGGACGAGACCATTCCCTTCCCAGTAGAGAGTGATGCCTCTGATTTCGCGCTGGCTGCTACCCTCAATCAGGCAGGCAGGCCAGTAGCATTCTTTTCTCGTACCCTTCAAGGCCCTGAAATTTGGCACTCGGCGGTGGAGAAAGAAGCCCAGGCCATAGTGGAAGTTATTAGGCACTGGAGGCACTATCTCGCCAGCAAAAGGTTCACCTTGCTGACCGACCAGCGCTCAGCAGCGTTCATGTTCAGCAACCAACAGCGGGGCAAAATCAAAAATGATAAAATTTTGCGGTGGAGAATAGAACTCTCCACCTACAACTATGATATCCTGTACGAGCCTGGAAGGCTCAATGAGCCCCCTGATGCCCTATCCCGGGGAGTGTGTGCCAGCGCACAGCTCGACCAGCTATACGCCCTTCATGCAGATCTTTGCCACCCAGGGGTCACCCGATTTTACCATTTCGTGAAAGCCCGGAACCTGCCATGCTCCCTTGAGGACATCAGGACGATGACCAGGGACTGCCAAGTTTGCGCTGAGTGCAAACCGCACTTCTACCGTCCTGAAAAGGTGCAACTTATCAAAGCCACCCGCCCCTTTGAGCGACTGAGGGCTGACTTTAAGGGCCCCCTTCCCTCCACCAACCGCAATGTCTATTTTCTCAACATTATCGACGAGTACTCGCGGTTCCCCTTTGCCATCCCCTGCACTGATACCACTGCCACGTCCGTCATAAAAGCCCTGTGCCAGCTCTTCACTCTGTTCGGATATCCCTGCTATATCCACAGTGATAGAGGGTCCTCCTTTATGAGTGACGAGCTGTGCCAGCACCTGCTGGCTAGGGGCATTGCTACTGGTGGAACCACGAGCTATAATCCCCGGGGTAATGGACGGGTGGAGAGGGAGAATGCCACAGTGTGGAAGGCCACACTTTTAGCCCTTAAATCAAAAGGGTTGCCGGTCTCTGGATGGCAGGAGGTCCTCCCCGAGGCACTCCACTCTATCCACTCCCTGTTATGTACGTCCACCAATGCCACCCCTCACGAGGCACTATTCTCTTTTCCCAGGAAGTCTGTCACTGGGACCACCCTACCAGCTTGGCTGACATCCCCAGGGCCAGTACTGCTCCAGAAACATGTGAGGAACAATAAATACTCCCCGCTGGTCGAGAGGGTTCACCTTCTACATGCGAACCCCCAGTGTGCTTACGTGGGTCTTACCTGATGGGCGGGAGGACACGGTCTCCGTCTGCAACTTGGCGCCCGCAGGAGCAGCAGACCACTACCCCAAGCACTCCACGGTAACTATGAACCCTGTACCCGAGGTGACACCGCGTGCACCGAGCCCTACACAGACTCCTCACGACACTCCTATACTGGGCGTCTTGCACACGCATGAGAGATCACTGACGCCTAGTGGGCTGACACCTCCAGTTAGGCCGGAACCAGCACAACCACCGTCTCTGGTGCAATCACCACCGGCACCTGTGCAATCACAGCCGGTGCTACGTAGATCACAGCGACAGATTTAACCACCTGATAGACTTAACCTGTAAATATACTTGTAAGAATCTTGGCCCCATGGGGACTCTCTTTTAAAACAAAGGGGGGGGGGTGAACGTGGTGAACTATGTGTGCCTGTCTGGACACGCCCCCTGCTGACTGATCCTGTGGCTCCTCCCACAGACCCCGGTATAAAGGCGATTGAGGCCTGAGCCCTGCCCTCAGTCTCCAGGATGTAGCATGGTGGTCAATTGCTGCTTGTTCTTTCTTCCGGCCAATAAAAGCCGATATCTCACCTCACGTCTCAGAGAGTTGTTGATGGTGCATCACACTCAAGTGGAGGGGTTATGAGTCCTGTACTCCACTTGCAGCCCTGTTTGTTCACACATAGCCTGAATGTGCAACTGATTTATAATGAATTCCTTACATTCACTCAGCATGTAAGGCCAGCAGGATAACATCTCTGGTTTCCCATGAGTGACTTATCCACCACCATGAGTGAGTCCAAATCCTTCCCGGGCTTTTTGAATCAGTGCTTCCTGCCTGTGGGCAGAAGGTATTTGCTTCTTCTTATCTTTTTTTATGGTGGCATAGCCAAACCTTACCTTCACCATCAATTTCTTATTTGTACCCTTTTGAAAATCCATTGGTTTTGGGTTTAGTAGTATATAACAGAACTCTTAAACATCTTGCTGGTCATTTTTAACTTGTTGCTTAGTTACTGCTAAAACCCTGGCTTCCCTAACCATGGATAAGGTTCATCCTGACAGCTTGTTTTGCTTGTTCATTGGCTAGTTCATTATCAGAGTTGTGTACATGGCCCACAGTATGTACCAGGATGTGAAACAACTGTACTAATGATCCAGACAATAAAAATTCATAAATATTCTTCCATGTGGACAAATATTAAAGTAGTTTACCTCTGTGTGTTCTCCATCCGGTAGGTGACCAGATGCCAAGACCGCAATCTGTGCAGATTGGTGATAACATATTCTCCTCGCTGATGATCAACACTGACGCATCTCAGGGGCGTGTGCTTAGCCCACTGCTCTACCCTCTCTATACCCATAACTGTGTGGCTAGAAATAACTCAAAATACCATCTATAAATTTGCTGACGATGCAACCATTGTTGGTAGGATCTCAGATAGTGACAAGAGGGCATATAAGAGTGAGATATGCCAACTGGTGGAGTGGTGCCACAGCAACAACCTGGCACTCAATGTCAGAAAGACGAAAGAGCTGATTGTGGACTTCAGGAAGTATAAGACACAGGAACACATACCAATCTTCATAGAGGGATCAGAAGTGCAGAGAATGAGCAGTTTCAAATTCCTGGGTGTCAAGATCTCTGAGGATCTAACCTGGTCCCAACATATCAATGCAGTTATAAAGAAGGCAAGACAGCGGATATACTTCATTAAGAGTTTGAAGATATTCGGTATGTCAACAAATACACTCAAAAACTTCTATAGATGTACTGTGGAGAGCATTCTGACAGGCTGCATCACTGTCTGGTATGGGGGGGGGGCTACTTCACAGGACTGAAAGAAGCTGCAGAAGATTGTAAATTTAGTTGGCTCCATCTTGGATACTAACCTACAAAGTACCCAGGACATCTTCAGGGAGCAGTGTCTCAGAAAGGCAGTGTCCATTATTAAGGACTTCCAGCATCCAGGTCATGCCCTTTTCTCACTGTTACCATCAGGTAGGAGGTACGGAAGCCTGAAGGCACACACTCAGCGATTCAGGGACAGCTTCTTCCCCTCTGCCATCCAATTCCTAAATGGACATTGAACCCCTGGGCACAACCTCACTTTTTTAATGTATAGTATTTTTGTTTTTTGCATGATTCTTAATCTATTCAATACATGTATACTGTAATTTATTTATTTATTTATTTATTATTATTTTATTTTGGTTTTTTTCTTTTATATTATATATTGCATTGTACTGCTGCTGCTAAGTTCAGAATCAGAATCAGACTTTAATCGCCAAGTACCTGTGCACATACAAGGAATTTACTTCCGGCAGATGTTGTCTCTCTGCTCATAACAATAATAATGATAAATATAAATGAAAATATAGATTATACATGCAAGTAGTGCAATCCAAGTAATAGTTAGCCGACAGTTAACCGGCAGTTAACTGTTCAGCAAAGTGACCGCAGTAGGGAAAAAACTTCTCCAGTGCCTATTAGTCTTAGTCTGGAGGGATCTGAAGCGCCTACCAGACGGAAGCAGTTCAAACAGTCCGTGTGCAGGATGGAAGGAATCCTTTATGATGTTCCCCGCCCTCTTTAACAAATTTCATGTCACATGTCGGTGATAATAAACCTGATTCTGGTTCTTTCTACCACCTCCCCAATGTAATTAGAGTCAGTACTGGTTCTGTTGTATTTACTTGTTCTAGACATAATCCTCAGGCTTTAGACTCTGCAAAATGAGCTGTATGAATCCCTAAAGGATGCGCTTTCAACTCATGTGGTTCAAATTCAGTTTCCAGCAAAAAAGTTCCTTTTACAACCAGGAGCATGCAGGGGTTATATTTGAGTAGATCCATCGTACTGGATTTTCATCACTAATCCATCATTGTATCATATTTGAGAATAATGTCCTAAAGCAGGGTTTCCTAACCTGTGGTCCATGGACCCCTCAGATAATGATAGAGGTCTGTGGGCATAGTAAAGTTTGGGAATCCCTGTTCTAAAGGATGTTGTGCTACATTGGGTCATGGAGAAGATGGTTCTACACTTTCCATAACAGGTAATGACTACTACAAGTCATAGCTCTCAGGAACATATTCCCACTTTAAGTTGTTATTTGGTAAAGACTTTTTGAATTTCCCATATCTAGTTTTAGTAGCTGTCTGTTCACTTGTTGGTAATTTGGGATCATTATTCAGAATGGCAAACTCTGTTTTTATAATAATTGGTGTGTTCCTTAGCACTGATCCTACTCCATTAAGTCTATGGGATAGCATAATAAAACACCTGTCTCAGGCAGGAACTTTCTATTCTGTTGGGATGAAATTATATGAGGCATAGTGTATGGGGGCTTCTGTTCCTGGTCTCTCATTCTAACAGATGGTTACAGTGGTACTTGGAGAAACACAAATTCGCAGTACAAGACATTTTGTTTGGTCTTTTCTTCAGAGGTCTATTGCTTGGTGAATTGCATTCACCAGTTTTTCTCATGTCTCATAATCTTCTGGTGTAAAAACAGCTGGGTTTTCATCTCTTGGTGTACATTTATTGTGCAATGGTTTTGACAATTGAGCATAGTCAGATATGAGAGCTCTAGAGGATTGATTGTAAGGATTTTAGGGCCTGTGGATATCCTATTTTCTGTCTAAATTCAGGGGTTAAACTACTTCACTGATCAGTAGTTGTCAGACCTAGGAAATTTATTTCCGTACAACAGAGGTGAGAAGTTTTTAATGTTAATTACATAGCCTCTGTCTATCAACCTTTTAATGACAGAATCAATCTGTGTTAAATGCTCATCCAGTGTGTCAGCTGTGCAGTTAACATCATCAATGTATTCACAAATGTCTGATATTCCCTGAAAAGTCTGAATAATGCCTGCCGAAAATATAGGTGGACTATTCTGGAAACCTTGTGGAAGTTTGGTCCACTAATATTGTGAGCCATCAGGTGCTGTAAAGGCTGAGTAATTTTTGTCACTTTAAATAATTGGATGTGGCCAGAGCCATTGCCAGATCTATGCAAGGTTTATACTTCTTACAAGTCAATCCTTCCAGCATTTGTTGTAATGATTGTTTCTGGGTCAAATTGTTCCCTATTGGCCCCCCTAGTTTATCATTTTGAATAGGATCAGAGTTTAGCATTGAAATGTCTGCACCTATATCAAAATGGCAGAGTCAAATTTTGCCAAAAGTATGAGCTTGGCCTTATGGAAAGGTGAGACTAGGTATGCCTGTAACCTATTTGTCATCTGGAGCATTTTCATTAGAGTTGTTGCTGAAGTGGCTTGTGCCCAGTTTCATACTTGTATCCATAATATTGATGGGACCTCAGAATGTTCTGTCTATCCCAGAAAGGGTATCTTGGTCTGCCTTCCACATAAAAAGGGGCTGCAGCGAAAGGTCATGGTCTATACCTAGAGTCTAGCTGTCCAGACTGTGGGTGAATATCTCTGCCTGAGCCTTGTGGTCTTTTGTTTACTGAATTGTATTCATCAATCTGATTTGGGGTAAAATCAAATGTGTTTTCATTTCTCGTTGTACATTTGTCATATAATGGTTTTGACGATTCAGCATAGTCAGGTATGAGAACTCTAGCATAATTCAATAGGCCAAGGATTGATACTAAAGGTTTTGAATTTCCGACTTGAGTGACTTTTTGTCTAAGCTCAGGGGTTAAACCACATCACTGATTGGTAATTGTCAAACCTAGGGAGTTTATTTCTGTACAACAGCATTGAGATTTTTTCTAATGTTAATTAAATAGAAACCTGTTTGGTTGTTAATTACGTCTCCCTGCTGAGGGGTTGATGTAGGAGAAGGCTGTAAATATGGTCAACACAAGGGATGAGGTTGGTTTGATGACCATACATTCCCTTTACAGCGGCGGTTCCCAAACCTTTTTATGCCATAGAGCCTTACCATTAACCGAGGGGTCTGTGGACCCCAGGTTCGGAACCCCTGCTCTAGAGGGAAAATAGAAGACTCTATGCCAACACCTCATTGCCCTTGTGAGAGATCGAATGGTAATCCTGCTACCACCATGTGGGAGTACAGGATCTGTTCAACAAACTGAAGTCGTTCATGTTCTGGGTGTTGATTAAAGACTGTTCTGTGCATGATATGGAGGTTTTCCTTTGGTAAATGGAAAACATTACAGAATAAACTAGGCCCCAGTCTGCCCTTGCCATTTTCTCTCCAATCTTATTAGGTTTTAATAAACCCTAGATTTTAAACAAATGGTAATAAGTCCTCTGTGTACCTCTCCGCCATTTAATTGTTTATAAATCCAAACATATCTCTGATACGGATTTCCACAAAGGCTAAGGAAAATAACATTAATAATAATTGCTGAATGTGTTGAGGAGTATGACTGGCCCAGAAAACCTGTAATCTCCTGGCATTCTGAAGTAGCCACTTCAGAATTCCTTCAGTATGTGTTGGAGGTATGGTGCATGCCACCTGTATACTCGAAGGCCCAAAAATTTGATTGGGTGTTTCTACTAGGGAAGCTGCAGCAGCTCCCTGTACAGGAACCCGTCCCTGTATTCTTCTTCCACTGGCTATAGGCAATCATTTTAGCAATTCTAGTGCATATACCCAAGCCTCTGTTCTCCAGGCTTCATTAATACCTCCAGGGTTTGCTGATGTGGGCGCTACTGTAGTGTTTCTGAAAAGAATACATGATATCCCCGTACACCAGGATTAAGATGTGAGTCACCAGGTTCTATCATATAAACATGTGCTCCCCACCCAGGTTCTTGGTTTCTATCTAAAAAGGAGATAATTTGTTCTCTCCAGGCACAAATTGTTGCTACAGTATTGGGATCTGGAACTAATTGTGATGGCCTGAATCCAACAGGTGATACAGTGGAGTTTGGTCTGTCTAATCTACATCCTACTCTATATTCTATCCTTTCATCGTTCCAGTCTGATTTGAAGAGTAAAATATTCATTTTGTTCAATCTGAGGAGCAGTTGGGGTATTATCCTGTATTTCTGATTTACTATTACCATATTCAGAATATCAACTAGCAGTTGCCTATGCAACTACTAGAGACCAGGATGTTGACCATTTCACAGAACTAAGTGGAGTGCCACAGCACTTGTCGAGAGTTCTCTGAGTTGGACTACTGCTAAATAATAATTCTTTCTAAGCTAATACTTTTGGTATAATGTGGTCACATTGGGTGGCCACCGGTTGACATTGGGCTTGCTGACCACAAAGTTCAAAACTCAAAGAAAGATATTAAACCCTATCCAATATAGATAGCTATGGGTACTCTCACTAAAGGGAGGTTATACCGGAACTACCTACTCTTCAAAGATGAGTGCACCTTCCTGTTTATCCTCCACAGTGCGTTTAGCTGCCAATACCCACTTGCTGAGTGGTGGGACCCCGCCCCCCCTTACCAAGGAAGAGCTACTTCCAACCAATGAAGTAGTTTAAACACAGTTCATTTATTTTTAGTGTTACACGTTTTAATTCAGTTAAAATTCTTAAAACATCTTTAAAACTCACAGAAGTTTTCAGTCTTATAAAGGGTTATCTAATTGCAAATGAATTCTAAAATGCAAAGGATTTCCAAAACGCAGGTATAATTTCCGTAAGGTAAAAAGGCATACTAACAATGCAGTCAAATTAATTGTGCATTGCAGAAATTGAAGGCAGAGAAATGAATTCTAATTCACACCATGTTCCTGTCATTCTTCGTGATGATCTTTACCATTCCTAATAAGCCTGAGTGCTTTCCACATTTATACTGCTTTCTGCCAACTGGGTGACTTCAAACGTATATAATATTCTTTCAGATGCTTTTTAAACAAACAGGCTAAAAACCCCTGGAGACAGAATTCCCAGGTTCCTGCAGTTAATGCTGTGAAGTTGACTCTTTGACCTTCCAACTATTGATAGATCAACTACTTGATGTGCTAAGTGATAGTATCAATCTATTTTGCAAGCTTCCTTGAACTAAATAACTTAACGACGTTGTCTGGTTTGAAACAAGCCCAATTAAATAACTCCATTGTCTTACACTGCAGCTCTTGAGAAATCAGTGTCTAGGTGCTGTGAACCATTTCTGTGTTCTATAGGTATGTGTTTGCAAAGTTGTCCTTTTAACTTCAGACTGATTATTGCTTGGCATTTACATTAAGGACTGAAGATTGGCTTCCAGTTACAAGAAACTAAATAAAGAGTATTAGTTGGAAATTTAGTTTACTCAGAAATAACCGTTTGAAATTGAACTTCCAGCTGCTATGATAGAAAGCTGAGCTTGGAAAGAAAGAAAGGCCCCCTGGCCCCTAGCCATGAATGTTCATCACATGATAACATACCACAAGGTGCTGGAGGAACTCAACAGGTCAGGCAGCATCCATGGATAGAAAAAAACAGTTGTCATTTTGGCCCAAGATTGGGTTTTACCTAAGAAGTCTTTATCTACAATGCGAAATTTTAACTCCACTTCTTTTTGCACAAGTGATGCCTTATCCTAATGCACAGTGTTTCCAGCATTTTCTGTTTTCATTCCAAGACAAAGTTTTGCATTCAAAGTATAATGTTGAAATTCCCAGTTTGAATTTAACTCTGTGTAGTGAGCTCCTATTAACTCGGTTGGGAACCTCAGAAAACAAAACCCATTAACTCATCGATATGATACTGTGGTCTGTCTGGCCTGAATGAGAGAAGGTTTAGCTTCCCTTTCACTAGAGTGCAGGAAAGCAGAAAGCTCCCATTTCCCCCACAACAAAAACTCATTACTGAAGGAAGGGGCTGAGGTGCTTTGCCTTAAATGACAGCCACCACCCTCCAGAGGCAATAGTGACAGAGTACGGCCAAGCCCCTAATCACGTTATGATGCATTCAGGTCCCCTACCTGAACCACTGATCTCCAGCTCAACCCTTGAGGAAATTTGTTGTTACCATTGTTCATTCTAAAATATATAAAATGTTGTCATTAACTGTAAAAGAAACAAGTCATATTATTTGAATTTGTCTTGGACTTAAAAATATAATATTGCAAATAATTAGCTTTTAGTATCTGAAAAGATATATATCTAAAGAATCATAGCACCAGAGAATTACAGCACAGATGCAGAACCTTCAGCCCATCTAATCCATGCTGAACTATTATATAATCATCCCTATAGGAGTCAGCAACCAATGGACCCACCACATGGGTTAGCTGAATAATTCTCTTAAATTGAAGTAAATTTTGAATTCTTCCCCACAAATCATAAAATAAAATTCCGAAGAATAAAAGCACAAAAGAACAACTCCATAATTAGTTCAGATCTAGTTTAACAAGGAAACATTCCAAAATAAAATCAAGCCCAATGCTGGAGCTGTGTGTGCAGTTTTTTTTAACTTGTCTTCTGTGCAGAGAAAATTATGGGTGCATGACCATACTTCGGGAATCCCACCCTGACAGTCTCTTTTGCCCATCATTTGCATGTTATTTACTGTAGCTATGGGAACATTCCTTGAATTGTAGGCCCAGTTTTTTGCTGGCAGAAAGGTTATCTAGGTTCACAAAATTACAGAGTAGTCGTTAATTTCATATCCTGGCCGGAAGTGGTTGTGCTGAAGAGAGTCCATATTTAATAGGAACCCGACCTGATTTGCCCGCATTGCTGACTGACTGGCATTGAGTTTACTGCATTCCTGAGCAAGGGTAAGGAAGAGGGCAAACCGAATGGAAAAGCCTTTGGAAAGTGGCGTGAGAAATGTTCAAAACCTAATGGATTAATTCTTGTCTTACTGAAGTCAGGTAAAAATACCTCAGGTGACTCTAAAGCAATGGAGCAATATGTTAGAAGTCCATAAAAGAATAATCTTACGCAAGTTCTATAAATAGCAAGTTCAATAGACCAAATGGTGCTTTTTCATTTGATTTCATTTAAACATTTATTGAAATTTCCTTAGTAGCCTATAATCAGTGCCCAGAACCCTAAAGTTAATGTCATGCCTCTGACAAGGCCTTTAGGTTGTAATAAGGTGACTTGGCTTTGAGGTGACTGATATAACCTGTATAAGGGAACATGTCCAAATTTGCTATAACGGAGGAGTCTTCTGTTGATTGCCACTGGGAAAATCATTGCTATGATCCTCTTCAATCTCCCATGTGTCTGAAGAACTCCTCCCAGAGCTGCAGTGTGGATTTTATGCCTCCTGAGCTAAAATGGAGGGTAATGTACAGCAATTCCAAGAGTGGTGTAGGGAACAGAAACACTTCTTTCTGAACCCACAAAATCCTTTGATTCCATCAACTAAGAGAGATTGCGAAGAACTTACCACATTGTGATAACATGCAAGCTGTGGTCATACAAACAGATCCTCCACACACCTAGTGCCTGTGCAGACTGGCATCGAGCAGATCTGCCTCAACACACAAACCTCATCTCAAGATACCTCACCTCAAAGGTTACCTTCCTTCTAGAGTGGAACTACTCTCTACAATGTGCAGGAAGCTGTTCCCAACCGTTTTATCTCTGGTTACACACCAGGGTCTGCCATCAATTAGCAGTATACAGATGATTCGCATATACGCATAGTCGAGAGATCAAGATCTAATCATTCACTGAAGCACAATGAAGCCTCACACTAAGCCTTTTGTCCCTGGTGCACAATACTGCCTGCCAGCAATCAAGATCCATAATGGGGTCCTGAAAACACATCTACTCTCTATATCTCTGGGGTTACCTCTCAACAAAGGTTAAGAGTGAAATTCTTCACCATTTCCAGGAAACCAACACTGATTCAGCCAACTGGAAGAGAAGGTTTGGAGATCAATATCTCAAACCCAGCACTGAGCTCGCAGAGAATCAATCGAGAAGAAATGTTCCTGAGGCCTACCATCTGGCAGGAGGTACAGAAGCCTGAAGTCCCACACCCCAGATTTAAGAACAGATATTTCCCTAATGCCTTCACCATCATTTTGTAAAATTTTAACCAGACTAGTCTGGAAAAAAAAAATCACTGAACAATTACCATCAACAGATCGCTTGCAATACCAGAGGAAACAACACACTGGATCACTGCTACACCTACATCAAGAATGCCTTCTGTGCTATTCCACGTCCTCACTTTGGAAAGTCTGATCACCTAGCTGTTAATCTACTCCCTCAGTACAGGCAGAGACTGAAAACTGCAGCTCCAGTAGTGAGGACCAAGAAGGTAGGGATAAAGGAAGTACAAGAGCACTCAGAGAACTGCTTTGAATCGGTGGTCTGGTCTGTATTCAGGGATTCATCCTCGAATCTGGATGAATATGCTGTCGTTGTTACTGACTTCATTAAAACCTCTGTGGATGAGTGTGTACCTACAAACACTTACTGTGCATTCCCAAACCAAAAGCCGAGATTGAACCAGGAGGTACGTCGCCTGCTGAAGGCTAGATCTGTGGCGTTCGAGTCTGGCGATCCAGGTCTGTACCAAAAAACCAGAATCGACTTGCGGAGGGCTACTTCAAGGGCAAAGAGACAATTTTGAATGAGGTTGAAGACGACATTGGAAGCACAACAGCTCTGGCAGGGTTTGCAAGACATTACTTCCTACAAAGCGAAACCCAATAGCATGAATGGCAGCGAAGTTTCATTACCAGATGAACTCAACACCTTCTATGCACGCTTTGAAAGGGAGAACACAACTACAGCTGTGAAGATCCCTGCTGCATCTGATGACCCTGTGATCTCTTTCAGAGGGTGATATTAGGCTGTTTTAAAGAAGGTGAACACTCACAAGGTGAAAGGTCCCGATGGAGTACTTGGTAAGGCTCTAAAAACTTGTGCCAAACAACAGTCCAGAGTATTCAAGGACATTTTCAACCTCTCACCGCTACAGACAGAAGCTCCCACTTGCTTCAAAAAGGCAACAATTATACCAGTGCCTAAGAAGAAGAATTTGAGCTGCCTTAGTGACTGTTGCCCAGTAGCACTCACATCTGCAGTGATGAAATGTTTTGAGAGGTTGGTCATGACTAGACTGAACTCATGCCTTAGCAAGGAAGTGGACCCACTGCAATTTGCCTATCACCACAATAGATCAGCGGCAGACACAATCTCAATGGCTCTTCACACAGCCTTAGACCACCTGGACAATACAAGCACCTATGTCAGGATGTTGTTCATCAACTATATCTCAGCATTTAACACTGTCATTCCCACAATCCTGACTGATAAATTACAGAACCTGGGCCTTTGGATTTCTCTCTGCAATTGGATTCTCTACTTCCCAACCAGATGAACATAATCTGTGCAGATTGGTAACAATATCTCTTCCTCACTGACGATCAACACTGGTGCACCTGAGGTGTTTGTTGCTCAGCCCACTGCTCTACTCTGTCTATACCCATGACTGTGTAGCTAGGCATAGCTGAAATACCATCTATAAATTTGCTGATGTTACACCAATGTTGGTAGAATCTCAAATGGAGATGAGAGGGCATACAGGAGCAAGATATACCAACTAGTGGAGTGGTGTCATAGCAGCCATCTTGCACTCACTGTCAGTAAAATGAAAGAGCTGATTGTGGACTTCAGGAAGGGTAAGACGAAGGAACACATACCAATCCTCATAGAGGGATCAGAAGTGGAGAGAGTGAGCAGTTTCAAGTTCCTGGGTGTCAACATCTCTGAGGACCTAACCTGCTCCCAACATATTGCTGCGGCTATAAAGGAGGCAAAACAGTAACTATACTTTATTAGGAGTTTAAAGAGTTTTGCTATGTCAACAAAAACACTCAAGGATGTCTATAGATGATTCGTGGAGAGCATTCTGACAGGCTGCATCACTGTCTGTATAGGGAATGGGGTGGGGGCTACCGAACAGGACCAAAAGAAGCTGCAGAGGATCGTAAATTTAGTCGGCTCCATCTTGGATACTAGCCTACAAAATACACAGGACATCTTTAGGGAGCGGTGTCTCAGAAAGGCAGTGTCCATTATTAAGGACCCTCAACACCCAAGGTATGCCGTTTTTTTTTACTGTTACCACTAGGAAGGGGGTACAGAAGCCTGAAGGCACACACTCAGCAATTCAGGAACAGTTTCTTCTCCTCTGCCATCCAATTCCTAAATGGACATTGAACCCATGTAAACTACCTCACTTATTAAATATATTATTTTTGTTTTTGCATGATTTTTAATCTATTCAATACTGTAATTGATTTACTTATTTATTTTTACCTGTTTTTCTTCTATATTATATATTGCATTGAACTGCTGCTGCTAAGTTAACAAATTTCACAACACATGCCTGTGATAATAAACCTGATTCTGATTCATATACTTGGTTCTTGAACCTACCTGCACAACCTAAGCACTGCCTCATTGCAATAATAATTTGACCACTTTGCTTTATTATGGATATTGCTTTTTTTGTTGTTCAAATTGTTCCCCCTCCTGTATAATTTTGCACAACTTTTGATAATAATTTATTTTTTTATAAATGTTGTGTGGCTGATACTATGCACCTGTGAATGTTGTTGTATGAATGAAGTCAATGGAGAAAACTACTGGTAGATTAAAAATAGCTTCTTTATTTGACAAAAAAAGGTATAGGAGGCATCATATTGAGATGCTTTCAGTTGAAAGGTCTGGCTGCCTGAACGTGGGGCTCGATATTTTATGTGCCAAACATCAAAGGACAATTCCATATTTACAATGTATGGACAATGCTGTCTTTGAAATAATACGCAACCTTCACACCTGATTCACATCAGCATTGTCTGGTCTGGGATTCACAGCTTTTCGGAAGCCATTCTTCAGAGCTGCACTCCAAGTTAAACCCACAATACATTTTCAGATGAGAAGACTGGCAGCCAAAGTCAAATGCTAAATGTATATGCCCCAAACCCAAAAATCACTCTAAAGGTGATATGCAACAAATCGGTTTTCCTTTGCACTTCTGAAGACATGGGTATATGTCAATAGACTCAATTTTGACTTTGATGTTGATCCCTTCCATTCCATATGCCAAGACGTGAACAACCTGTGAACCCTTGAAGTACCAATGGTGATGTCTCTGCAAAATCATCCATGTCTATTGGTAGAACTGACAGGCCAGTTTCAATATCCTTTCCAAGATCAACATCCTTGGCATCCAGGGCATGAATTTTTTCAGCAAGCACTACTCTAATCAATGGCAAGAGATTTCCTGAAAGTTCAAGACAAGTCTTCAAAGATCTTCACAAAAACATAACACCCTTACCACCTGAAGAGTCTTTGAACCATAACAGTTCAAAATGAAGAAGTATTCAGGAAACAACTGAACACTTGGTATGCGATACAGGATTACAGGAACTTATATGCAAATAGTGCAAGTTCACAAATTCACAAACTACCACCTGTCCATAGAGTCATTAAGTCATAGGGCACTACTGTACAGAAGCAGGCACCTCAGCATGTCTAATCGTTACATACTGTTCGGGTCAAATTTGACCCGTTTTGACATTTGACAGCAGTAAAAACATGCTAAATGTCATTTTTAAGCCAATTTTTTTTCATTTTTGCTCATTTTGGGTCACTTTAGGAAAAGTCATCAAGTTTCAGCTTAAAAAAGTGTTGAAATCCATCCCATGCCTACGACTACCATTTCCATCCACTCAAGCTTGACCTTCCATGTCTGTGGTAGGGTCTGAGGATGCCACATTGAACTCTTCAGCCACCTCAGAACCACAGAACATCAATAGAAACAAAACAAAGATCTGGAGGAATTCAGTGGGTTAAGCAGTATATGTGGAGGCAAAGGGGCTGAGAGCCTGCATCAGAGTTGAATAGAACGAAGTCCTTCTCAGCACCAAACAAATGTCTAAGATCCAGAAAGTAAAATGTTACAGCATCGCATACAGGAATGCTATTTCCACCTTGGCAATGCTGTTCCTGAAATTTGCTGTCTTGGGCACAAATTCCATCTGTACTAATGGAAGATGAAATGGGAACATGGGTCGGGTTCTATTTCCCCAGCTCTTTGATCCACACGGTTTCAAACAACTTTTGTAATTGAGGTAGGTTGCTATTATTGTTCAAAATTCAAAGTAACTATCACCGAAGTGTTACCATAACCGACCTTGAGATTCATTATCTTACAGGCATTTACTGGGAAAAAGAAATACAATCGAATTTTATGAAAAACGATACATAAACAGACAAAACTGACAAACAACCGATGTGCAAAGGAAGACCACCTGCAAATAAAAGTAATACTTAGAACATGAATTGTAAAGCGGCCCTGAAAGAGAGCGTAGAGATCATGGGATCATTTCAGAGTGGTGGCAAATGAAGTTGTCCGTGCCACTTCAGGAGCCTGATAGTTGAGGGGTAATAACTGTTCCTGAACCTGGTGCTGTGGGACCCAAGTCTCCTATACCTTGTGCCTGAGAGTAGTAGTACAGCCTGGATGCTTTCTTGTGGCAACTCTCCATGTAGGTATACCCAATGGTTGGGGATTGTTTTTGCCTGTGATTGAGTGGGCTGTATCCATTACTTTCCAGAGCCTTTTCCATTCCTGGGCATTGGTGTTTATTCTCCACTGTGCATTGATCGAAGTTTTTGTCAAAGTTTTTGGTGGCATGCCGTAGCTATGCAAACCTATGGGAGTAGAGGAACTGTCATACCTTCTTTATGATGACACTTATGTGCTGGTCATGGGACAGATTCTCTGAGAGGGTAACACCAAGGAACTGGATGGTTCAGGGGCAGGAATGGTTACTTCATGTGCCAGGCTTTAGATGTTTCAGAAAGGACAGGGAGGGAGGCAAAAGAGGCGGGGGTGTGGCACTGTTGACCAGAAGTAGTGTCACTGCTGCAGAAAAGGAGGAAGTCATGGAGGGGTTGTCTATGGAGTCTCTGTGGGTGGAAGTTAGGAATAGGAAGGGGTCAATAACTCTACTGGGTGTTTTTATAGACCGCCCAATAGTAACAGAGACTTTGGGGAGCAGATAGGGAGACAGATTCTGAAAAGGTGTAATAATAACAGGGTCATTGCGGTGGGAGATTTTAATTTCCCAAATATTGATTGGCATCTCCCTAGAGTGAGGGGTTTAGATGGGGTGGAATTTGTTAGGTGTGTTCAGGAAGGTTTCTTGACACAATATGTAGATAAACCTACAAGAGAAGAAGCAGTACTTGATTTGGTATTGGGAAATGCATCTGGTCAGGTTTGAGGTCTCTCAGCGCGAGAGCATTTTGGAGATTGTGATCACAATTCTGTCTCCTTTACCATAGCATTGGAGAGAGATTGGAACAGACAAATTAGGGAAACGTTTAATTGGAGTAAGAGGAACTATGAGGCTATCAGGGAGGAACTTGGAAGCATAAATTGGAAACAGATGTTCTCAGGGAAACTTACGGAAGAAATGTGGCAAATATTCAGGAGATATTTGTGTGGGGTTCTGCATAGGTATGTTCCAATGAGACAGGGAAAGGATGGTAGGATACAGGAACCGTGTTGTACAAGGTCTGTCGTAAATCTAGTCAAGAAGAAAAGAAGAGCTTATGAAAGGTTCAAAAAACTAGGTAATGATAGAGATCTAGAAGATTATAAGGCTAGCAGGAAGGAGCTTAAGAATGAAATTAGGAGAGCTAGAAGGGGCCATAAGAAGGCTTTGGCAGAAAGGATTAAGGAAAACCCCAAGGCATTCTACAAGTATGTGTAGAGGGAGAGGATAAGACGTAAGAGAATAGGACTAATCAAGTGTGACAGTGGAAAAGTGTGTATGGAACCAGAGGAGATAGCAGAGGTGCTTAATGAATACTTTGCTTCAGTATTTACTACAGGAAAGGATCTTGGCGATTGTAGGGATGACTTGCAGCAGACTGAAAAGCCTGAGCATGTAGATATTAAGAAAGAGGATGTGCTGGAGCTTTTGGAAAGCATCAAGATGGATAAATCACTGGGACCGGATGGGATGTACCCCAGGCTACTGTGGGAAGCGAGGGAGGAGATTGCTGAGCCTCTTGCGATGATCTTTGCATCATCAATAAGGACAGGTTCCAGAAGATTGGATGGTTGCAGATGTTGTTCCCTTATTCAAGAAAGGGAGTAGGGATAGCCCAGGAAACTATAGACCAGTGGTCTTACTTCAGTGGTTGGCAAGTTGATGGAGAAGATCCTGAGAGGCAGGACTTATGAACATTTGTAGGGGCATAATATGATAAGGAATAGTCAGCATGGCTTTGTTAAAAGCAGATCGTGCCTTACAAGCCTGATTGAATTTTTTGAGGACGTAACTAAACATATTGATGAAGGTAGAGCCGTAGATTTAGTGTATATGGATTTTAGCAAGTTATTTGATAAGGTACCCCATGCGAGGTTTATTGAGAAAGTAAGGAGGCATGGAATCCAAGGGGACCTTGCTCTGTGCATCCAGAACTGGCCTGCCCACAGAAAGCAAAGAGTGGTTGTAGACAGGTCATATTCTGCATGGAGGCCAGTTACCAGTAGTGTGCCCCAGAGATCTTTTCTGGGACACCTACTCTTTGTGATTCTTATAAATGACCTGGATGAGGAAGTGGATGGATGTGTTATTAAATTTATTGATGACACAACGGTTTGGGGTGCTGTGGACAGTGTGGAGGGCTTTCAGAGGTTAGAGCAGGTCATTGATAGGATGCAAAACTGGGCTGAGAAGTGGCAGATGGAGTTCAACCCAGATAAGTGTGAAGTGGTTCATTTTGGTAGGTCAAATATGATGGCAGAATATAGTATGAATGGTAAGACTCTTGACAGTGTGGAGGATCAGTGAGATGTTGGAGTCTGAGTCCATACAACACTCAAAGCTACTACGCAGGTTGACTCTGTGATTAAGAAGGCATATGGTGCATTGGCCTTCATCAATCGTGGGATTGAGTTTAAGAGGCCAAGAGGTAATGTTGCAGCTATATAGGACCTTGGTTAGACCCCACTTGGAGTACTGTGCCCAATTCTAGTTGCCTCACTACAAGAAGGATGTGAAAACCATAGAAAGGGTGCAGAGGACATTTACAAAGATGTTTCCTGGATTGAGGAGCATGCCTTATGAGAATAGGTTGAGTGAACTCAGCCTTTTCTCCTTGGAGCAACGGAGGATAAGAGGTGATCTGATATAGAGGTGTACAAGTTAATGAGAGGCATTGATTATGTGGATAGTCAGAGACTTTTTCCCAGGGCTGAAATGGCTAGCATAAGAGGGCATAGTTTTAAGGTGCTTGGAAGCAGTTACAGAGGAGATGTCAGGGGTAAGTTTTTTACGCAGAGAGTGGTGAGTGCGTGGAATGGGCTGCTGGCGGCGGTGGTGAAGGCGGAAATGATAGGGACTTTTAACAGACTCCTGGATGGGTACATGTAGCTTAGAAAAATAGAGGGCTACGAGTAAACCTAGGTAGTTCTAAGGTAAGGACATGTCTAGCACAGCTTTGTGGGTGGATGGGCCTGTATTGTGCTGTAGGTTTTCTCTGTTTCTAATGTTTCTATGTTTTTAATTTAAAGTCGTTGACCCTCTCTACCTCCAATCTCCTGATCAGAATCAGCCCATGGACCTCCAGCTTCTTCCTCCTGTAGCTGACATTCACCTCTTTGGTTTTGCCGACATTGAGTGGATGTTGTTGTGGCACCACTGAACCAGATTATGAATCTCCCTCCTGTACGTTGATTTATTAGCCATCAATAAAGGTGTCAGCAGCAAACTTAAGTATGGCATTGGAGCTGTACTTGCCCACACAATCATAGGTATAAAATTTCCAAATAATAAGGTATACATGTGATGCAGTTAAAAAGTAACATTATTAACATTACTTTTGCTTCATACGTGATGACACTCGGGTATTGACATGCAGTTCTGTAGTTTACCACCTGGAGGATGAAACTGATCCTCATCCTTATCCGAAAGCTACTGTACTGCCTGCTTGATGTTAGGGGATCAAAGTGATTGTTGGATGGATGGATGAGGGGGACACTGACAATGATATGCAGCACTCCTGATAACTATCTTGGACTGCTGGAAGAGAGGCTCCAATGATCCTCTCAGCGGTCCCTGTATCCTTTGTAGGAACTTGCTGTCTGACACCTTGCAATTCCCAAACAATATGGCGATGCAGCTGGTCAGGACACTCCCAATGGTGCTCCTTAAATATTGGTTAAATGGTGGGGTGGGGGAAGGGAGACTCACTTGCCTCGATCTCTTCAGGAAGTTGTGACACTGATGTGCTTTCTTAACCAAAGAAGTGGCATTGAGCCACCAAGTGAGATCGTCCATTATGAGCACTCCCAGAAACAAGCATAAAGGGTGAAATTAAAGACAGCTTGAGGGGTTTGGCTGCTTCAGTAAAGCTCACAAGAGTAATGTTTTCCATAAGCCTCATTCTCCTTGAGTTTTACTGAGTTAGAGAATTCAAGGGCCATGAGAGAAACACTGTTTATGATAGAAACAGCCTCCTCACAATGACTATTTCTCTTTAAGCCATGTTTACGGAATCAAGAACACCTAAATGAAAATGTCAGACAAGAATTGTCTACAGGCGCTGAGATTCATGAGGAAGTCCTCCATAACCCTGTCCAGCACAGAGAGCTGGACCATTGCTGGGGACAGGTAGCGTCTACTCTGACCACCGGAATCCTATGGTCATACTCATCACCTTCTGTTGGGTGTGACAAAACCTGTTGTCAATCTATCTTTGACTGACTGAATATCTCTCCACTGAGCAGACATTCCTCCATGC
This sequence comes from Hypanus sabinus, assembly GCF_030144855.1. Taxonomy (NCBI): domain Eukaryota; kingdom Metazoa; phylum Chordata; class Chondrichthyes; order Myliobatiformes; family Dasyatidae; genus Hypanus; species Hypanus sabinus. The sequence goes on from NC_082712.1 coordinate 125,883,748, forward strand.
TAAGAAGCTCGGTGGAGGCCGCATCACTCAAACAACATCAGCCTCTCTGTACATAACTGTTGTGAGGCATATTGCTGTGAGAGCATGAGTGGAGAGCAATGATTTCAGCTTTGCAGGAGGGAGGGCAGAGTTACCAAACAACACCTTGGGCTGATGTTCCTTTTACTGAAATACAGTGGCAGCATACACACGAACATTTGGAGTGGAGGACCAAGAACCCTCAATGAATCATTTCTCTGTGGGAAGTGATTAACTGACATCATTTTGAGCCAAGACCCTTCATCAGGACTGGAAGGGAAGGGGGCAGAAACTGGAATAGGAAAGTGGGGAATGATGAATGGGGGGGCGGGGGAAGGAATACCAGGTGGCATGCAATAGGTGAGTCCAGTTGAGGGTGAAGGTGGGTGGGTAGGATGTAAGAAGCTGGATGATAGGAGGTTGGGGTAAAGGGCTGAAGAAGAAGGAATTGAATAGAAGAGGACAATGGGCTATGGAAGAAAGGCAAAGAGGCATGGAACCAGAGAGGGCTGATAGGCAGATCATGTTTTCAGTCAGCAAGAGCACAAGTTTCATCCAGTAGAGATCCATTCAATTGAATGGTGTCATCAGGAAGAATTAGAAAGGTAAGGATAGTTAGATACTTTTTGTTTATTTTGTTTTGTATCACTGCATACTTAATATAAGTGTAAATGCATTCTTAATTTTATTTAAGATACGTATTTACCTATTGAAATCAATTTCAGGTGCTACACAATATTTCGATCGGTGAAATTTAAAAAGAGTGAAGACATCTGTTACAATCCATCAGGGGTTTTTGGGAGTGGAGCATCAGTGTGTATCACCTAAACCCTGGTCACCACTCAATTATGAGACTGTCATGGAACCAAGGATCATTGAGTGTCTCTGCCTGTAGGGGGCAGAGTTTTGCAGAGTTACATGGTCTGGCCCACAGTCTTGCTGTTCTTTTTTCACTATAACCTTTAATTCTGATGCAAACTCTCTGAACTTGGGATAGGAGTAGGCTGCTCCAGAAGTCATTAAGATCATAGCTGATCTAAGTTTAACAACCTTTTTGTCTACTTATTGGAACTTTCCACTCCCTTAAGTACCAAGACTCCTGCAGACTCTACCTTGAAAATATTCGGACACATTTCTTCCATCACCTTATGAGGATGATATTTCCAAACACTCACAACTCTGAAAGAAATAAGTCCCACCTCATCTCCAGTTTAAATGGGTGATCCTCTTCTTTTTAAACAAAGATGTTAGCTCTAGATTCTTCATAGGAGGAAATACCCTCTTTGCATTCTACCTGTCAAGACCTCTCAGGCTATGATGAATGGTCTTTCATCTGAAATATTAACACTATTTATCTTTCTATAGGTGCTGAACGAATTGTTGTTGTTTCCATCATTTTCTGTTTTTATTTCAGATTTACAACACCTGCAAGTTTTTAATTTTCATCCTCTCAGTTACATTTCCTTATTCCGAGCCGACAAATTCCAAATGAACTACAAAACTAAGAGCCTATGAATTTGAATAACAGCTGTGCAGAATATTGATATTTACAAATATCTTTGCAATGTTTACCATACTATTGCAATAATGGTCCTTTGGGCAATGTACATGGCTCTCTGGTAATCTTCGTCACTTGTAGACAATAACTGAGAGAATGAGACATGCAATAATTAAAATACAAAATTCTGTGTTTGTGAATTGGCAAAATATGTGAATTTGCATTAGGTCATTAACTTGGATCTTTTGAATATAATCATTGCAGCGTGCAGTGTACTTATTCACTATAATCCTTCAGTTTAGTTCCTTTGATGTGCTATTTGTTAAGTGCATTTTCTAGTGAGGGACACTATCATGTAATGTTTTTGTCTCAGTCCCAGTTTTGGCCTGAGTTATCTAAATCTGGATGTTAGCTGCATGATGTGTGACAAATGCCCTTATAGACTGGGTATTTGATACAGCCACAGCCTCAAAAAGAAATCATTTATTTTAGCAGCGATCCTAAATCTAAAAGACAAAGGACACATCAAGTGTTTGGCTTCAGTTGCTCTTTATTAATCAATCCTACACAATGTTCTGTCTGCAAAGAGCACAATTTTAACTTATGTGAAGGTTGGATGCTGAACAAACTATAGGCAGCCATTAAGGAACACCCATGCTATTTTTTGCTAATTTTTATTAAAAGTGGTTCTGCTCCAAACGTCTTTGAATAAAAATGCTGTCCTCAGACACTGATTGACACATTAGCACTTCAACAGATAAAGAAATGAGGAAGCATGTAGACTTCCCGATGGCTGTCAAAGGCACAGTATGAACTGCGATTGGAGCCCTGCTAAAGATTGCAGTAACAAATGGTAATGCTAATTGAAATGATGTGTGTTATTTAGCACAGTAATGCAAATTACTCATAAAGGGCGAAGAAAATGGCACCATTGTTCCCTCTGAGGAGCACGAATGTGTGCCACAGAACCCAAACATTTCTTTCAACTCTGAACTTCCAAAACAAGTGGGCTCTACAATCACAGAGTGAACAGTGTAAAGAAAACAGAGAGAAAAAAACAGAATCTGCACACTGCATGGAATTAGAATGAGGTGACAAAATTACAAAAGCACTTTATTTTCCTTAATTATTAGTTTTACATGATGAGTTGGGAAAACCTACACAATCTGTTTTTGAGGTAGAGAACTACCATCAGTAACTTGCTGCATTTTGAATCTTCATTTTGAAATCCTTATGCAATTTTTAAAACACAGAGATTCTGCAGATGCTGGAAATCCAGAACAACACACACTAAATGCTGGAGGATCTCAGCAGGTCAGGCAGCAACTATGGAAATGAATAAACAATCGATGTTTTGGTCCAAGACCCTTCATCGAGACTGGAAAGGAAGGGGAAAGGTGCCAGAATATTTGAGTTCCTCTAGCATTTTGTGTGTGCTGCTCTATAATGTTTTTAAATTACTTTGAAAGCAATACTTAACAACTTGAATAAATATGGCTTTACCAAGACTAATCAAAATTGAAAAATAATCTAGTGCTGAGCTGAAACTGGCACGATCTATTGTGCATTCAATATTTCAGTATTATTTGAAGGAGGATCGAAGTATATTGTTTGATTAAGCATTCTTTGTTGTTTACGTAATTCGTTACGGGATATATGTAAGAGTACATGAATGCCATATATCATCACACTACCATGTCAGAAGTGTGCATTTCATTTAAAGTAAACTTAAGAATGTACAGGAGTAATCCCGGCTCTGTATTTTTCTTTCTATTAGCTTTATGTTTTGGAGTTAGAGAACATTACAGCGATGACAAGGAAATTTTAAACAAATGCAAGTCAATTACCTACCTGTTATCTACCAGCGCGACGTCTGAATTTTTAAAAAGTACAGCTAGAAACAGTTGAGTGAAAAAACAGAACAGCACATTCTTCTTTGGGAAAGGATAGAGATGGTCGCAGGAAGAAAAAGGAAGAAAATGGACTATTTCAGGAGTTCCTAAACAGAATGTATTGGGGGATAATAATCAAAATTTTTAAAAAGAGCAGAAATAGCTGGCTACATTGGAAAGATAAATGTGTTTGATGTATACTGAGTGAATTGAGCTATGTTTTGAAGTAAATGAAATAGCCAATCAGAAGCGAATGCTATTTTTGCTGAGTGGATTAAGTAGGGAAGCACACAGTTCACTTAAAAGTTGAACTACTCCAAGTAAACAAGTTAAAATGAGCTCTGCTGATAGTGGGAAAGTAATGCAGGAACATTTAGAACTGAAGCCATTGTTGATCACAGAATACTTTAGGTTTCATAAGTAATCAAAAGGAAAGGGAGTCAACTTCAGCAGAATTGAAGAGATTGTCTGATCATTGTCAGTTCAGTGATGGGTTTAATGATCACTGAGAGGTCATTTAGCTTGCAGAATCTTACAAAAAAGCATTCAAAAATGGCTCCTAACTGAAGCACAACTTGCATTTAAGAGTCGTTGAAATCACTATCAATGGAAACAGCAGGCAGAGACACAACTGAGTTGCGTTCAGGAATGAAAGTGAGCGTGAACAGAAGTGTAATGTCTAAGCGGAAACCTGCCTGGCAGGGATTGTGTCGCTGTGTGGCAAGGCTCACATACCCCAGACCAATGCACTTTTAAAGGCAAAACTGCAACAAAATAGGACATATACAGTACAAAGAGCAGACAAACTTAAAGGGACTTCACAGGAAAGAGAAAAAAATAAAAAAAATCAAGATACAGTTTCAATGTGAGCACATGCTGTTGAAGTAAAATATGATAATGATGAGAATGACATGGGAGCCTTGAGGCTTATAATGTGTAAACTAATATGAGGCAAGCAGTATGGCTTACATCAGCTGGGCTGTTTCAGTCACTCCACAAAATGAATTTGAACAGCATTTCAAAGATACCACACTGAAGCCTACAGATATTCAACAATGAACTTGTGCTGGAGAAAAGCTAACTCCTGTATGAATGACATTTTTAACAGTGAAATGCAACAGCCAACAAACTGCATTGGGTTTGCATGTGGTAAAAACAGGAGGGCCAGCATTGTGGGGTCATGAGTGGCTGAGACAACTACAACTTGATTGGAGATCCTTCCACCATTTGCATGCCACATCCCCTACAAAAGAGCCAATCGAAAGCACATTTAAAATGGTACTGGATCATAACACAGCAATGTTCAAGGATGGGATTGGAAAACTCAAACATATCTAGGATATAATAGTGCTAAATGAAAATGCCATACTCAAGTTTTCCAAAGTCTGCCTGGCTCCTTATACCATCCATGATAAAGTAGCCTGTGAGCTAGATCACATGGAGGCTGAAAGAATTCTTTCCGACATTGAGTGGAGTCCATGGGCAATACCAGTGGTGGTCTCTGTAGCTAAAAAGAATTTGTGGTGATTTTAAGGTCATCATAAACCCAGTACTGAAAGTAGATTAATACCCACTCCTTAGGATCGAGGATATCCTTACAAACTGTTCTGCAAGGAAATATTTCAGCAAAGTGGATTTAACTGAGGCCTACCTAGAGGTGGAGATGGAAGAAGAGTCCATAAATACTCTCAAAGGGCTTTATCGCTATAATAGGCTTATTCTTGGAATGGCACCTGCACCTGCACTCTGGCAGAAAGCTATGGACCAGATGCTGAAAGGCTGATTGGGCACTCAGTGTTACATGGATGACATCATTGTTACCAATGAGGCTGACATGGACCCCCTCCAAGATCTCACGACAGAGTTAAAAAGGTTAGAAGATTATCGGTTCAGAGCATGACACAACAAGTGGGAATTCTTTAAACCAAGCATCACTTACTGTGGTCACACTATCAACACACAAGGATTACATAAATTGACTGAGAAAATTCAATCAGTGGATGCCCCAAGGCCAAAGGATATGTCAGTTGCAGTCCTTTTTAGGATTTGTCAATGATTATAACAGGTTCCAGTCAAACCTGGCGACTGCATTCCACCCCTTGAACTGAGTCCTACAGATTGGGACTCGCCGATCACAGGCCTGCAACCTCAGGATCTGCCAACTGAGCCCCCTTGGCCTCCAATTATGCAACTCACTGACCTCAGACCTCTGACCCCAGTACATGCCGACCTTGAAAACCACTGGTCCTCGTTCTCAGGGTCCACAGTCCGCACACCTCCATCTTCAGTGTTTGCTGGTCTCTAAACTCGGAGGACTCTGAACTGAACACTCATCCTAGCTGTACGTTGACTGCCCCTGACCTCTCATGCCCACCATCCCTATCCCTAAACCCTAACCTGACCCCCAACCACCTGTGCTGTTCCCAAAAAAGCATCCCTGCAAGCATTAAAAGCTATGTCTGAGCCATGAACTTGGTGAACATATGTTCTGAAGTTTAAGATTAAACGGAAATATATAGTTTTGCAGCTCATTTTCTGATCCATAAAATTAAAGCTCAAGACTGTAAATGTGAAATCAACAAAAGTATTTTGCAAGTCCGTGAAACATTTGACCCATGCTGCAGGTGCTGATATTGGGAGAAAACCCATAGTGGAGAGTAAACTGCTCCACCTGCTCAAAAACTCTGGGCAAAATAAGGAATTACTCAACAAACCGGATCATAAATATGGCAAGAGAAACAGATGATAATATTTTTGGCAAATGATCTTTCATCAGAGCTTCTAAGCATCAAGAGAGGGAAATGCAAAGTTCGGCATTCAGACGAGTGAAGGAAGTGAAGGAAGCTAAGAAAAATAGAGGGCTATGGGGAACCCTAGGTAATTTCTAAGGTAGAGACATGTTCGGCACAACTTTGTGGGCTGAAGGGCCTGTATTGTGCTGTAGATTTTCTATGTTTCTGTGTTTCTAACTGCATATGGTTTCGGAGATGAAGATTTGTAGAGGTTTCAGAAATAGAAGGGGTGAGGCCACGGAGGGGTCCAAACACAGCAGATTGAAATTTAAAGCCAGTTTCATTCACTTATATCATGCCCCATATCATAGCAGATTCCACTTTGCGCCTCTGCTTTGATGGTTAATGTAGGGCCTAAGCACTTCATTCAAATACATACCTCCCGCCAGCTGTGTCAAAAAATGTGACTGATGAAAGATTGGTCTACACCCAGTATTTCTTAGATACTTAACAGTTTACCTTGCTTGAATTGAAAAGTCCATCTGAAACCATCAAATGAGAAGTAATTTCTGTAACTAAAGTGAAAAGAAAATCAATAGGAATGTCCCTTGCCTTAAGGTTTGAGCCAAGCAATTGGTAAGCATTTATTATTTTCAAAGACAAAAGAGATGGTAACGCTTGATTATTGTTCAGCTCCGATTAAAAATAGACATGTCAAAATACATATTCCAAAAATTAAAAAAATATAAGTTGGATCAATTGCTGAAGAAAACTGAAAAAAAGAGTCTTACTTTGTGCTGAACATTACCTTGGTATTCAGGCTCTCTGGCAGACAGGGAGTTAAAAACTAGAAGCAAAAGAATAAATACAAATGCACATATTTAATTCTTCAATCTTCCCAGGAAGATAATAATAAAGGAAGGAATGTTATCAAAGTTTTCCTGCATTCTTGGGATTGAGTTTAAGAGCCGAGAGGTAATATTGCAGCTTTATAGGACCCTGGTCAGACAACACTTGGAGTACTGTGCTCAGTTCTGGTTGCCTCACTACAGGAAGGATGTGGAAACCATAGAAAGGGTATACAGGAGATTTACAAGGATGTTGCCTGGATTGGGAAGCATGCCTTATGAGAATGGGTTGAGTGAACTCGGCCTTTTTTCCTTGGAACAACAGAGGATGAGAGGTGACCTGATAGAGGTTGATTGTGTGGGTAGTCAGAGGCTTTTCCCCAGGGCTGAAATGGCTAACATGAGAGGGCACAGTTTTAAAGTGCTTGGAAGTAGGTACAGAGGAGATGTCCGGGGTAAGTTTTTTTACACAGGGAATGGTGAGTGCATGGAATGGGCTGCTGGTGATGGTGGTAGAGGCGGATACGATAAGGTCTTTTAAGAGACTCCTGTGCCAGTCCATGGAGCTTAGAAAAATAAAGGGCTATGAGTAAGCCTAGATAATTTCTCAGGTAAGGACATGTTGGGCACAGCTTTGTGGGCCAAAGGGCCTGTATTGTGCTATAGGTTTTCTATGTTTTTTTTCTATGTTTCTTCCTATATCCACCAATACTGATGAAGCTGGGAATTTCTACCAAGCATAACTGTCTCACACCAACCATCTGTCTTTACAGGCACAGGGTAACTGAAAAACATGATCAAATTATGTCACTGGCAGCAAGCAGGACTTATGCCAAGATAATGTTGCTGCTTGGAGAAGTAATTTCCATATTTCCTTTAAGCAGAGAAGGGGATCATTTCGGTCCATCACGTCCATGTCAGTTTGTAGAACAATCTTATTTCCCCACTAAATTTTCTCTTAGCCTCCCCACACCCTATCAACCCCCCTCATACTGCACACTCACCTACAAACTTCCAACAACCTCCACATCTTTGAGATGTGAGAGGAAACTGTAAGGCCTATAGGCAACCCAGGGAAAGTACATAGGTAATACAAACGGCACACAGACAACACCAGGGATCAGGATTGGACTTGGGTCACGGGAGCTGTCACAGTGCTGCCCATTGACTTTGTCAGTCTAGGTGAGGATGAGTAAGGCAATGTCCTTACTTAATAAAAGATTAATTTTAAGAAAGCTTTTGCATAAAAGTGTGAGGTTTGAAAAGTACTCCCAGAGCTTATCATTGGGATAATCAGAAGCATGGAAACCAATTGCAGGGTACAGGTAATGAGAAAAAGAAAGAGGATAGTTACAGGAAAAAGCAGATTTCAGAAGTTTGTTACGCAGGAAGAAAGACACAGGGGCACTTGAATATGTTTTTAAAAAGAATGATGACCAAAAGAAACTGTAGGTTAGGGTTTAGAGTTAGGGTTGGAGGCAATAGTTTGATGGAACTTGGTGTGGGTTAGGATCTGAGATCAAAGTTTGAAATGAGCTGACAGCAGCAGAGAGTGAAAGATTCAAGTTAAACCTTGAAATGAAGGTTTCAGCAACAGGTGAATGAAGAGGTGAGAGATTAGCAAGTGGCAAAAGGCCATACTTGATATGTGATTAGAACCCATTTGGATCAAATATTACACACTGTGGTTGTAAGCATCAAGGCCAGAATGCAACATTAACCAGGACCTGATGAAAGTGGGGCACAGGAACACTATTTTTGGCTGCCTAACTTTATTAGCTTCTGTCATCCTGAAACTAGACAGTTATTTCAATAACATGAACTTTGTGCTAGGTTGATAAAGGACAAATAATTAATTGCAAAAATTAACAAGCATTTGATGATAGCCTTTAATGAATTTTTGTCTCTGTCTCAGTTGAAACTGCCAGCTATGAATAATGTTGGCTGGAAGACAATGATGCTTGTGCAATGTTTCTTGTTTTGACATGAACTACAATATTAGAAATTGAAGTTTGCTAATATCATGTTTATGCTGCGTCCCATTGCCTTAATCAGGGTGCAGCCATCAGTGCACGATAACTGAGTAACACCGCCTTGCTTAATCACTAACTCTTAGCCTTGCACCTCTTGCCCATAAGTACCAATGGGAGTGCAAAGATGAGCACTGGGGGAATAAAGCAAGTTTTGTGTTCATTAACTGATTAGGCGTATGCCGTATCAGTTGAGAGAGGAGGGGGGCAGAGGTGAGTGTGGTTGCTATTCCTAAAGAGAAGGAGCATTGAAAGCTGAAAGATCTGAAGGCAGCTAAGTTATCTGGACAAGATGGACTACACCCCAGGGTTCTGAAAGAGGTAGTGGAAGAGATTGTGGAGGCATTAGTACTGATCTTTCAAGAATCACTAGATTCTGGAATGATTCCGGAGGACTGGAAGATTGAAAATGTCACTCAGCTCTTTAAAAAAGGAGGAGATAGATAAGAAGCAGATATCCAGTAAGATGGCAGGACTTTGGGATGCAGCGGCCTCTTAGGGGCCAAACATAGGTGTTTTTTTTTGCTTTAATAAATGTCTTTTTAATGATTGCAACACAATATTGGACTCCAAAAACTTTGGGTACTACATGTTTACCCATCAGTGAGCTGTTCATCGAATGGAGGAGCTGAATGGGGTGTCAGAGGAGCTGGACTGGCTGTCGACCATGTTGCTGCCTGCTACAGGAAGGCATCAAAGGCATTGGAGTTGGTGCGCAAAGGTGATGTGTGGTGTAACAATGGGTGATTTTCTTGGACGTTTCTCTTGCAAGACCACGTTGGATATTGATAACATAAAATGCCACAGGCCTGTTACCCTTGTTTGCTGGAGTGACAGATGGCAGCAAAGCTGAGTGGCCTTAGTTGTAGTGAGGACTAGGCCTCAAGCTGCAGGCTTACCTCCTGCTCCAATTCAGGAGAGGAGGTGCTGGAGGTGGTGTAGCGTGGCATCCACACTCAATTGGGGGTGGCCTCTCCTGTCAGTGCTGCCCTCCAGTGTTTGATCAGTGGAATAACAGGTTGGATTGCAGTGGCTGCACACTGCCGAGTACTGCATCATCAATCTGCGGGACATGTCTCTCAGGGACTTGGGCTATATATATGTTTTTTGTGTGACTGTTTTTTTTTATTCGCTATTTTGACTCATGTGCTGTGTATGCTTTACGCACTAGCCGTAGAGAAAAGCTGTTTCGTTTGGATGTATTCATGTATGGCTGAATGATAATTCAAGTTCCATTTGATTTGTAAAGGAAATTACAGGCCAATTAGCCTGACTTCAGTGTTTGGGAAGAAGTTTGAGTCCAGTATTATGGATGAGGTTTTGGGGTACTTGGATGTGAATGATAAAGTAGGCCAAAGTCAGTATGGTTTCTTTAAGAGCAAATCTTGCCTGACAAATCTGTTGGAGTTCTTTGAGGATATAACATACAGGATAGACAAAGGGGAGTCGGTGGTCATTTTTTACTTGAATATTCAGAAGGCCTTTGACAAGATGCCACACATGAGGCTGCTTAACAAGATAAGCACCCATAGTATTATTGAAAGATACTAACATAGATAGAAGATCCGCTAACTGGCAGGAGGCAAAAAGTCAGAATAAAGGGGACATATTCTGATTGGCTGCCAGTGACTAGTGGTATTCCACAGCGGTAGATATTGGTCCCACTTCTTCTTATGTTTTATGTCAATGATTTGGATGATGTAATTGATAGCTTTGTGGCCAAGTTTTCAAACAATACAAATATACAATAGATTTAGTAGTATTAAAGAAGCAGGGAGTCTGCAGAAAGACTTGGATAGATTGGAAAAAAGGGGAAGGAAGAGGCAGATGGAATATGGTGGAGGGAAGTGTATAGTCATGCACTTTGGTAGAAGGAATAAAGAAGTAGACTGAGAGAAAATTCAAATATCAGTGGTGCAAAAGAAAGAACTTGTGCAGGGTTCCCTGAATGTTAACTTGCAGGCTGCATCAGTGTAAAGGAAGGCATTCATTTTGAGAGGACTAGAATATGAAAGCAAGGAAGTGATGCTGAGGCTTTATGCGGCATTGGTCAGACTGCTCTTTGAGCGTTTTGAACAGCTTTGTCCCCCTTATCAAAGAAATGATGTGCTGACACTGGAGAGGGTCCGGAGGACTCAAGAGAATGACTCTGGGAATGAACGGGTTAATGGGTGAGGAGCATTTGAAGGCTCTTGGCCTGTTCTCACTGGAATTCAGACGAGCAAGGGGGGAATTCATTGAAACCTATCAAATATTGAAAGGCCTAGATAGTGTGAGTGTGGAGATGATGTTTTCTATAATGGTGGAGTCTATGACCAGAGGGCACAGCCTTAGGATAGAGGGACATCCGCTTAGAACAGAGATGAGGTGGAATTTCTTTAGCCAGAGTGTGGTGAAGCTGTGGAATTCATTACCATGGACGGCTGTGGAGTACAAGTTATTAAACATATTTAACACAGAGGTTGAAAGGTTCTTGGCTAATCAGGGTATCAAAGGTTATGAGGAGAAGGCAGGAGGATGGGGTTGAGAGTGTTACTAGATCCGGGACAAAATGGCAGAACAGGCTGATCAGTCTAATTCTGCTGCTATGTCTGATGGCCTTCTGAGTAAACATTAAGGCTTCTGCATGGATTAATTTGCACAGTGAATCCACCAATATCTCGCACCGTATTGCTTCAAAAGTGGTCCTGGCTGGAATCCATTTGGAAAACAGAACTTTTTACATTTACATTATCTGTTGGGACTGAAGCCTCAGTCTGCTCAAGCAAACAACATTCAGATTTATGCTATTTTACCACTTACTGGTGTCTTTGTTTCCAAGCGAGTATTTAAACCCAGTGTTGAAGTGCACAGAACTCCAACACCAGGAGAATGATTTAACTGTGTATTTTGGTCCATTTTGTAATGTCGTGGCTGGAGATCTGTTATCTGCGCAATGTATGGAGAAAGCAGCCAAGTGAAAACTGATGCTGACAATGAGACACTCTGTAAGATAATAACGAGCACTAGTCTGTCTTCTGATAATGTTGAGGAACCTTGCAGTGGCTTTTCCAGGTTTTGGGTTCTCTCTGTGCATACGTAAGCAGTCACCTCCAACCCTGAAATGCTCGGGATAACACAACGAGACAATATTGTAATGTTAAAAAGTCTGACATTAAATGTCCTTCACTTTGAACATCACTCTGTGCACGTATTTAAATATCTTGTGGCTTCTCTTATTTTCACTGGACACAGCTCGCAGCTATTCAAATATGAAACCAGGTTACATCCATTGATTTTGATAGGAGGTTAACAATACGCTGTTAACCTCTATGATGAATTAAAGGAACATAAATCTGTGCTTGGTGATTTACCTAAAGCAACCAGAAGCATTGCTACATCATCCTATCAGTCAGTCCGGAACTTAGAAAGATCATCTTTAGTAGGAGGAGAGATATCCTCCCAAAATTTCAAAACTGATCATTCTAAGTAGATACTATCATTTTGATTCTTGCCCATGGGATAAACTGATGAAATGTACAGCATTCTGCCAGCTCTCTGGGACATGTTTGGGCCTTGTACTCAACTGGCTGAACTCCAATTCCATCTGTAGAAATGTCATTGTGTTACTGATTGTGGTTTTGAGTCACTTCAGCTAGGAATTTGCTAATCAGAAGATCCTGAGCTCCTCAAGGCTGTTTGGATTCAAAGCATGTTCTCCTATGCATCCTCTAAACTATCATAATAGTTGCAGGCCTACAGTATATATTTACAGATAAAGACTGCTGGGCAAGAACAACAAAAGGCAGGAGAAGTACATGTCGACAATTGTATGGTAAAAGTAAATAAAAGCAAAATGGCTTTGGAACAGTGTTGTTATATTCAACACATTCTATGAGTGCAGTATCTTCAGGGTAAATGGGGGAGGGGTGAAAGAATTAATAGACATGCCTCTCATAAAATGTCAGCAAAATTTCACTGTTGAACAAGTGAAAAAGCTCTGCATTCCTTCAGTGCACTAGCATGATAAGTGGAACAATGCATAGCACAGGTGATTGCTGGTTATCCACTGCCTGAAGACAAGTAGCAACAAGCTACTAACACATCATCTTCTTCCACTGAACAAGTCCACCTTTGCTTTCTTTCTGTCACTTTCTATGAGATAAATGCGAAAGTATGGGCAGAGATTACTAGTAGCATCCTGAAGTCACATACTCTTGAAATAAAGAAGCTGGCTCAGTTTATCTCCCTACATTTATTAATTGGCCTTTTTTATAAGTTAGTTCTTGGCTAATGTTTCCTGCACCAGCCACTCTCCTTTCTTTCACTGTCATGAATAGACGTACAATTATTTGTGGGAGTTGGTAAGCTTTTTAATATTTAATCTACTTCCTTCTGTCAGAATGTTTATGCAAGGTAATTGATATTTGAGGCACTATTGCCGTAAGCTTGAAATAACGAGCCATGTCTTTTAAGCTGGTTCAGTGTCAAAAAAAATTAAATTCAGTTACTGGGTTGAAAACGCTCACAGGGATTCATTTGATCACTTAATGTCAACGTACTGTATATCATATACACGTACTATATATATGTGCATGTGTGTGAGTGCATGCGTGTGTTTGTTTGTGTGTACATGTGTGCGTGTGTGTGAGTGTGTGTGTGTGTATGTGTATGGTTTGTGTGTGTGTTTAAGTGTGTGTTTGTATGTTTGTGTGTGTGCTTGTGTGTGCATATATGTATGTATACATATATTTATGTTAGTGCATGTTTGTGTTATCTGTGTGCGTGTGTTTGTGTGTGCATTTATGTGTGTGTGTGCGTGTGGGTGTGCATGTGTATGCATGTGTGTGTGTTTGTGAGTGTGTATGTGCATGTGAATGTGTGCCTGTGTGTGTGTTTGTGTGTGTGTGTTTGCCTGAGCACATGCGCTTGTGCTATGTATGATCATCTCCATTCTGTTTAGCTGATTTCTTTTGTGTTTCAGAATATATTTTATAATCACCCTGCAGTTAATATTTTTTCTTAACACAACCCCTTGGGTTTTGGTTTCTTTTCGCAGTCAGGCAAGCCAGAGCAGGACTAATTGTAGGAGCTCCCTCCAGCAGAAAGCAAGGCACTCCCAATGAAGGCACCATTCCAAATCTTTAAGTTCAATTGCTTTTGTGTGAACTTGACACAAACAACAAATTCAGATCTATAGCTGGGCCTGAAGCTGCTGCCAATGTTTGACAAACCTACCTTGACTAGTGATTGATGTAAGACAGAGGAACTATCCATGGTTGATAACTGAATAGGTGCGTGGATGAGAGGGATATGAATGGCAGGTAGATGGTGCAGGTAGATGGAATGAGGCAGAAAGACAAGTTGGCATGAACTAGATAGCTCAAAGGGTCTGTTTCTGTGTTGCTGTGCTCTATGTCTCTCTGACTATGAATATTTATCACTGTTCGTATGATTGGTGCCAGCAAATTTTGACACAAGATCCTGAAGAAACTTCTTGCATTCACTTCTTCCTAGCAAGCAATCCTTCAATTATCATCAGTCATTTCCTTTCCTTTCCCCGCCCTTCCCATTTCAGACATCCTTCCCAACATTGGACTACCTTGCCTAGATTTTCTATTGAAATCACAAACTCGAAGTTCAGAGATCGTGGTGAAGGGGGAGAAGATCTTATTGCTGAGATCTATACCAACGCTATAATGCTACAATGAAATTTAGTTACAGCTTTACATAAATTGCGATGTATTACATTGTGCTGCTGCCACTAAGTTAACAAATTTCGCAACATATGCCGGTTATATTAAAGCTGATTGTGGTTCTCATCATGATCTGGAATTCATTGCTTGTAAGTTTGATGGAAACTTGCAATATTCTTAAAGGAAGTTGGTCAGGCATTTGTAAATAATTTGCAGGGCTATAGAGAAAGAACGGGGAACGGGTCTGAATAATTTGCTCTACAAAGAATTGTCATGACCATAGTGGGCTGAATAGTGTCTTTCAAAACTATCATAATTACGTGATTCCTTGATGCCATGTTTCCAGGAATTGTGATCTGAAGTTAAACAGCACTGAAGCTGAGAGTGATCTTGTTTTGTTTCAGACTATTCCCAAGGAGTTAAGAGCCCTGGCCAGAGAATGATTCCTGATGAAGACTTTATTTTTCTCGATATTTTGATGAAATATGTTACTGTTTCAAGCATCAGACAGCCCTATGATTCAGAGAGAAAAGGGAGTGTCCAGTGATGTGTGGCAAAGTTAAGACTGGATTTTATCAGGGTATATGCGGACATAAATGCAGTAAATGTACAAGTAAGTAATATGTAGATGACAAATAGAAGAAGAAAATTTAGATTATACCATAAGACCATACGAGAAAGGAGCAGGATTAGGCCATTTGGCCCATCTGGTCTGCTTCGTCTTTTCATCGTGACTGAACCAGTTTTCCTGTCAGCCCAAATCTCTTGCCTGCTCCCTATATCCCTTCATGCCTTGACCAATCAAGAATCAATCAACCTCTGCCTTAAATATTAGTAAAAACATGGCCTCCACAGCCGCTTGTGCCAACCAATTCCACAGATTCGCCATTCTCCAGCTAAAGAAATTCCTCCTGACCTGCATTCTAAAAGGACACCCCTCTATTTTGAGGCTGTGCCCTCTCAACCTAGACTATCTCACCATAGAAAATATTCACTCCACATCCACTCTATCAAGAGCTTTCACTATTTGATAGATTTCAATTAGGCCACCACTCATTCTTCAGAATTCTTGTGAATACAAGCCAGAGCCGTCAACCACTCTTCATCCTGGAATCATTTTTGTGAGCCTCCTTTGAACCCTCTCCAGTGTCAGCACATCCCTTCTAAGACAAGGAGCACAAAACTGCTCACAGTACTCCAAGTGATATCTCACCAGTGCTTTATAAAGTGCCTCAATATTACATCCTTGCTTTTATATTCTCGTCCTCTTGAAATGAATGCTAACATCACATTTGCCTTCCTCACCACTGACTCAACCTGCAAACTAACTTTTGGGGAATCCTGCACAAGAACTCCCAGATCTCTTTGCACCTCAGATTTTTGAATTTTCTCTCCATTTAGAAAATTTTTTATTTTATCCCTTTTATTTTTTATACCAAAGTATATGACCATACACTTCCCTACACTGTATTTTATCTGCCACTTCTTTGCCCATTTTCCTGTCTAAGTCCTTCTGTAGTCTCTCTACTTTCTCAAAACTATCTGCCCCTCCACCTATCATCATATTGTCCACAAACTTTGCAACAAAGCCATCAATTCCATCATCCAAGTCACTGGCATATAACAAAACAAGAAGCAGTTCTATCACAGAATCCTGTGGAATACCACAAATTACCAGCAGACATCTAGAAAAGGCTCCCTTTATTCCCACTCTTTGCCTTCTGCAAATCAGCCAATGCTCTATCCATGCTAGTATCTTTCCTGTAATACCTTGGGCTTTTAACTTGTTAAACAGCCTCATGTGTGGCATCTTGTCAAAGGCCCTCTGAAAATCCGAGTACACATCATCAACCAATTCTACTTTATCTATCTTGTTCATTATTTCTTTAAATAATCCCAACAAATTTGTCAGGCAAGATGGTCCCTTGGGGAAATCACGCTGACTATGGCCTATTTTATCATATGCCTCCAAGTACCCTGAAGCCACCTCCTTAAAAATCAATTCCAACATCTTCCCAACCACAGATGTCAGATCAACTGGCCATAATTCCCTTTCTTCTGCCTCTCTCCCTTCTTGAACAGTTGAGTGACATTTGCAATTTTCCAGTCTTCTGGAACCATTCGAGAATCTAATGATTCTTGAAAGATCATTACTAATACCTCCGCAATATCTTCAGCCATTTCCTTCAGAACCTTGTGAAGTAGACCATCTGGGCCAGCAGATTTATCTAGCTTCAGACATTTCAGTTTGCCAACAACTTTCTCCCTAGTAATGGCAACATCAACAGTGCTTCTTCCTATGGATGCTGCCTGGCCTGCTGCGTTCCACCAGCATTTTGTGTGTGGTTGCTTGACTCTCACAGCTACCTGGACTATATATATCTCTTCTCACCTTGTTACTTGTAAAAATGCCATCTCCTTCTCTCAATCCCTCTATCTTGGCTGCATCTGCTCTCAGAATGAGACTTTTCATTCCAGAATGAAAGAGATGTTCTCTTTTTTCAAAGAGAAGTGTTTTCCTTCCTCCACCATCAATGCTGCCTTCAACCGCATCTCTTCCATTTCAAGTACATCTGCCCTCACCCCATCCTCCCACCACTCCACCGGGATAGGGTCCTCTTATCTTCACCTACCACACCACCAGCCTCCATGTCCAGCACATAATTTTCCATAAATTCCACCAGCTCCAATGGGATCCCACCACATCCAAGCACAATTTTACCCTCCCCCCATATCTTCGTCTTAATACTTCTCCATAGATGCTGCCTGGCCTGCTGAGTTCCTCCAGCATTTTGTGTGTGCTGCAAAATACTTATTCAGTTCATTCACAATTTCCTTGTGTCCCATTACTACCTCTCCAGCATTGTTTTCCATTGATGTAATATCCACTCCCACCTCTCTTTCACACTTTATGTATCTGAAGAAACTTTAGGTATCCTCTTTAATATTATTGGCTAGCTTAATTTTGCATTCCATTTTTTTCTTTCTCAATTACTTATTTCTGCCTTCTGTTGCTTTTTAAAAATTATAAATCATCTAACTTCCCACTAATTTTTGCTGTATTATATACCCTCTCTTTGGCTTTTATGTTGACTTTGACTTCTGTTGTTAGCCATGATGTATCAAGTTGCCTTTGGGATACCTTTTCCTTTTTGGGATGTGTATATCTTTTGCTTTGCGAACTGCTTCCAGAAATTTCAGCCGTTGATGCTCTGCTGTCATCCCTGCCAATGTTCTTTTCCAATCAGTTCTGGCCAGCTCCTCTTTCATGCCTCTGTAATTCCCTTTATTCCACTGGAATACTGATACATCTGGCTTTCACTTCTTCTTCTCAAATTTCAGAGTGAATTCGATCATATTACGATCACTTGCCCCTTTTACCTTAAACTTTCTAATCAATTCTGGTTCATTGCACAACACCCAATCCAGAATAGCAGATCCCCTAGTGGACTCAACCATGAACTTCTCCTAAAAGCCATCTTGTAAACATTCTAGAAGATTCACTCTTGGGATCCAGCACCAACCTGATTTTCTCAATTTTCCTGCATATTGTAACATTGCCCTTTTGGCACGTATTTTCTATCTCCCACTGTAATTTGTAGACAACATCCTTACTACTGTTTGGGGATCTGTATGTAACTCCCATCAGGGTCTTTTTACCCTTGCAGTTCCTTTGCCCTACCTACAACAATTCAACACTTTCCAACTCTTTGTCACTTCTCTCTAATGATTTAATTTAATTTTTCTATCAACAGAGCCATGCCACTTCCTCTGCCTACTCACCTGTCCTTTTGATACAATGTGTATACTTGGATGTAAAGTTCCAAGCTATAATCTTCATTTAGCCACGATTCAGTGATACTTACAACATCATATATGCAAATGAGTAAGCATATTAAAGGTTCATTGATCTTATTGCATAGGCTGTGTGCGTTCATATTTAACACCTGCAGTCCTGTATTGACCCTTTTCGATTTTATCCAACTTAAATTTCAACTCAATCTGTTGACTGCAGTTTTGCCCGATCATCGTTCTCTCTTTTCTCACTCCACACTTCCTCTGTAAAACAACTAGCTCGTCCTCAGAACCCTCACTCCAGATTCCATCCCCCTGCCAAATTAGTTTAAACCCTCTAAAACTGCTCTAGAAAACCTGTCCCAAGGCTATTGGATCCTCTCGGGTTCTGGCAGGTGCAGCTCATCCCTTTTGTAGAGGTCATACCTTCCCCAGAAGAGATCCAATGATCTAGAAATCTGAAAACTTGCCCCTGCACCAGTTCCTCAGCCATGCTTTCGCCTGCCAAATCATCATATTCTTACCCTCAATGGCACCTGTCACAGGCAGCAATTCAGAATTTACTACCCTGGAGGTCCTGTTTTTCAGCATTCAACCTAGCTCCCTAAAATCTCTCACCTTGTTTACCTACGTCATGGTGCTAAAGCACACCAAGACGTGGGGCTGCTCACCCTCAGCTTTGAGAATGTCATGGATCCAATCTGAGACATTCCTGACTCAGACACCAATGAGGCAATATATTATCTGGGTGCCTCTTCCACGCCCACAGAATCTCATCTCTGTTCCTCTGAATTTGGGATTTCCAATCGAAACTGCAGTCTCCTTCACTTCTTTGTTCTTCTGAGGTACCAAGCTTAGTGCCAGAAACCCGATCATTGATGTTCCTCCCTGGTCGACCTTCCCTCTCGACAGGATCTAAAGTTCTGTACTTATTATTAAGGGGAATGGTCACAGAGATACTCTGCACTGGCTGTGCACTTTCCTTCCTTCTCCTTCTCCTGATAGGCACCCACTTAGATGTCTCCTGCAACCTCCGCCATCTCACCTCCTCCATCTCCCTTATCTGAAGGTCATCAAGCTGCACCTTCGGTTCCCTAATACATTCTCTCAGAAGCTGCAGCTGGGTGCACCTGGTGCAGATATGTTTATCCAGGAGACTGGAGGCCTCCCAGACTTCCCATATCCCACATACATTACAAAGCTTGCCACTGGAGCCATTCTCGTAACACTACTAGGCCTTAAGAGATGAGAAATGAAGAAGTAATTACCAAAAGAGAAAGTCACCAGATACTAGGGATGGGCAATAAATGCTGGCTTAGCTGGCAATGCCCACATTCCATAAATTAATAAATTTTAAAAAACTTTACCTCATCTAATTCTAATGAGTCAAAGCCACTCTAAAAGATTGTCACATTCAAAAAACTGAGCTCTGTGCTTACCTTTATTCGCCCTTTCTAATGAATCCCTCTTTGCTGATTAACCGCCAGAAAACTCAGAGAAGCTGCCACAAAGCTCTGTCTTTTAAATCTTGATAATTGACCCAATTGAAAAGGTAGATCTTTTTACAACTCCCTCCTTGTTGATTAACAAGACTAGACTGACAGGAAACACCAGAGATAATGATGTAGACGTGGAAGGAGAACCCACCACCAATGATGCTTTGACCACACCAGAATAGATATAAAGGAAACCCTGATGGTTTCAGCTCCTCCATGATGATGGAATTGTGATGAACAAGAAGTGTGTAGCAAACTTTGTTAAAGGCTGTCCAGAGTTTGAGAAATGAAGGTGATATCTTTGTAGCAGTCAATAAAATAACTTTAGTGACTGAAATTTTGCTGAACTTACATGAGTAGAAACCACATCAGAGGAATTCAGTTAAGAAGTTCAGCAAACCCAAGTTTATCATCATCCAATTACCAGCAACTAATTAATTTAATCTCATCACACTTTGTCGAGCTCACTTTTTTCAACGCATGTCAAAATTAGTAGCATCCTGCACAGCAGGCTTGTTGATTCTATTAGAGAAATGATTTGCTAGTTTCGGTAAGTGGATATATTTTACATCCATTTGAATTCGATCTCTTGTAGGCCATGTGACCTTAATGTATTGTGACTGTGAAGACTTGTCTCAACCAGCCGCTTTTAGAGACTTTAATATTCTCGGTATAAACCATGGTTATATTACAGTGAAAAGGGAGCCTGGCCAAGTGCCTTCGACATGAGTAAGTAAAATTGCACTGGTGTTCATTGTTGCATTTCCCTTGGCTACTCCCAAGTGTTTTTACCTGTAAATTCTGAAAATGAGCGAGATTACATAATAGGAATGTTATATGTTTTTTAAATGTGAGATTAAGAAAAGTTAGCACCTATAGTCAGGATTCATGTCAACAGAAGAGCCCCTGCACATAGATTTTATCCAACAGAGTAGGGGTTTGAAAATTGTTGCTTCAGGTC
The DNA here is from genome assembly GCF_030144855.1 of Hypanus sabinus. Classification (NCBI taxonomy): domain Eukaryota; kingdom Metazoa; phylum Chordata; class Chondrichthyes; order Myliobatiformes; family Dasyatidae; genus Hypanus; species Hypanus sabinus. The sequence goes on from NC_082712.1 coordinate 125,904,693, forward strand.
ACAGAATCTTTGGAGAATACTAATAAATCCCACACTCTTGTTACTGATACTATTCTGAATAACGAACCTGTTAACTTGACACTCTATCTATCATACTGACCTTTCTGTCCCATTACCACCAGTACACAGAGGTTGCTTATCATCTACAAAATGCAATAGTTACCCACCAAGGCAACTTAGACAAAAGCCAAACCTGCAATGCACAATACCAGAAAGGGATCACCAACATCTGTGGGCTTCCCCAGGCAACACATTATCCTGATTATCCACTGCCACCACTTCTAAATTGTGGGCTCTCTACCCACCACTACTGTGGCAACTTATTCACTGGAAGGACTACAATGATCCAAGAACCACAGCAGACAAAGTCTTCCCCACCATTGAGCACATTTACAAGGGGCACTGCTACAAGAAAGCAACATCCATCATCCAGGACCCCCACCATCCAGACAATGCCTTCTTCTCATTGCTACTATCGGGCAAAACATACAGAATTAGATCCCACGCCACCAGGTTCAGAGACAGTTATTACCCTACAGCCAATAGGCTCCTGAACCAGTGTGGATGATTTAATTTACCACCACTCTGAACTGGTTCTACGACCTTCGGACTCACTTTCAAAGACTCTTTACAATTTGTGTTCACACCGCTATTTTTATATGCACAATGTGTCTTTTGCTTGTCAGTCTTGTTTATGTTCTTTGTAAAATTCTAGTTTATTTCTTTTTTCCTGTAAACGCCTGCAAGAGAATAAATCTCAAGACAGTATTTGCTAACGTATAGTGTATATACTTTGATAATAAATTTACTTTTTATTTTGAACATTGACCTTGAAGAAGAAACCTCAAGGGCAATGAGGGGTGGGTAATAAATGCCTAAATATAATAACTGATGTTACAAGACAAAGGGTCAACATCAAACTCATGGTACAACATGTATCTATTCATATCGTGATGTCCTCAGTGGGTGCAGCATCAAAGTGGGGGGTGAGCGCTGACACTGCTACAGTGAAAGATCTGTGATCATGTCATAACCTACAAAAGCAAAGCTCACTAAGCTTCTTAGAGTGTATAACTGTACTTGTTGCCAAAATGACAGTCGTAGAGTATATAATCTAACACTAGAGTGTATTATCTTCTGTTAATCTATTTAGCTAATGTTGGCATAATGTCATACACTGTTGGGCCAGACACAGCTGTTAGTTGAGAATTATTGCTTCCCTTAAAAGATGATGTGTGGGCAGCTCTACCATTGGGAAGCAGTAAAGCAGAAAGGCCTACTGACACTATGGAAGCACACACAAAATGCTGGAAGAACTCAGCAGGCCAGGCAGGATATATGAAAAAGAGTAAACTGTCAGCATTTCAGGCCAATACCCTTCATCAGGACTCATGCTGACTGGCCTGCTGAGTTCCTCCAGCATTTTGTGTGTGTTGCTTTGGACTTCCAGCATCTGCAGATTGTCTTGTATTTGTGATACAACCGACACTTTATTGGTGACAAGGTCAAGATGATACTGCTTGAGTGAGTGATCGGACAGTATTCCAATCTGAAGGAAACAGAATAAGTGTCCTCTAGATACAGAGGAGCTATTGGCAGGCACTAGACTTGGCCTATGTGTCAACAATATTGCAAGACACACATCATGTTGGCTATCTTTTGTGTACTTAGGACAAGTTGAAAGGTAGACACGTGAGAGACTGGAGATGCTAGAAATCTGGAGTAATACATGCAAGTTGCTGGAGGAATTCAGTAAGTCAGGCACCATCTATAGAGGAATGTGAACCGCTGACATTTCAGGGCTAGATGCTTCATCAGGAAAGGAAAGGAAGGGGGCAGAAACTGTAAAAAAGGGGTAGGGGAAGGGGAAGAGCAGGAGCTGTCAGGTGATAGGTGAATCTAGGTGAGAGGGAAAAGGTGACAGGGGACAGGAGAGAAGGAAAAAGGTGATAATGTGAGAAGCTAGGAGGTGATAGGTTGGAAAGGTAAAGAGCTGACGAAGAAGGAATATTTTCGGAGAGGACAGTAGACCAAAGAATAAAGGATAGGAGTGAAGGACCAGCTGAAGGCAGGTGAAGGTGAGGGACAGGCCATGAGAACAGGGGAGGGGAAAGCTTAGGGATAAAGGAAAAAGGAAAACATGTGGTGGGGGCTAAGTGGCTACCAGAAGTTAGAGAAATTGATGTTGATGTCATCATGTTGGAGACTATCAAGATGGAATCTGAGGTGTTGCCCCTGCAGTCTGCATCTGGTTTCAAGCTGGCAGAAAGGAAATCTTGGACAGTGTGGGAATGGAAAGTGGTACTAAAATGGTGGGCTACCAGGAGATCCTGGCTGCTGCTGCAGACAGAGTCCCTAAAGGTTCTATTTAGCGGGCACAGACTGAGAAATGTGGTGATATGTGAGAAGAAGGCGCTATTGTTGGTACTGGTGGGCAGGAGACATTGGAGAGTGGGAAGGCACCACAAACTACAGTCAAGGTTTCATATAAGGGCATGCTTTATACCTTGAAGAGATTTTGAATCCTGCAATGTCAAAGGTGCTAATTTGGCATGTGGAACAGGGATTAGTAGAAATGGTCAAATGAACTTTCTAAATGCAGCATTTTGGGGTTTACAATGTGCAGACTGGCAGCTGATAGAAAGGTGAAATGTTTAATTCACTGGACTCAACATTTGTAGTAGTATGTAGAGCAGCCATAGAAGGCACTTAGACAAATATGAGACCATTTCTCTCCCAGTATAAGACTGCAGCAACAGCAATGTAATACAATCTTCTTTGTAGTCAGCCCATATGGGTACAAGAAAGGGGTTCAATAAAAATCAAGAGCCTCACATATATGCAAATGCCAGAAAGACTGCAGGACATGTAGATGCAAAAGGTCTTACCATGGTTGTTATGGGAGCCACTCAATGTCAAAATGCCGAGTTAAGATGGACCAGGTTAGCACATACTGCACAAGTGTTCAAGTCCTGAAGAAAATATTAGTATTGGCATTGGTTTATTACAGTCATATGTGCCAATGTAAAGTGAAAACCTTGCTCATTAAGTATGCTAATTCATTAAGCACTGTGAAAAAGGTTCTTGATCTTTCCCAGAGTACATGATGAATAAACTCTTCTCAGGCTTCTAGCAGAGGTACTGGCATCAATTTTAACCGACATTTTGATGACAAACTCTGTCGTCTTCATCAGAGATGATGCCTGGGCATGTCTAGTCCAGTGGTACTTATACCCCTGTCGTCCAACCCTCATGATTGGTTAGTCCTCAACTAATCAAGTTTCCACTCTTCCACCCTGCTTACAATTGAATTCCAGTTCTTACTTAGAGAGAGACCTTCACCTTTGTTAAAATGCTTTTCCTATAGTTTTATTTCAATGGCTTCCTTCACCAGGCAGCCCCAAAGGCCATTAGCAATGGCACAATAGTTTTGTGCTGTCGATGCCATTCCCATGACCATTGCAAATGCAATATTCTGCCAGCACCAATTTATCCGGGTAACCCAAACGGATTTACCTCCTGTGGTCCTTGATGCAGGTTTCCACTGTGCGTCCCACCTGGCTGATATAGGTTGCTCCACATTCACAGGGAATCCTGTAAATGCCAGCCACCCTGAGTCCCAGGTCATCTTTGACCCATAAAGCTGAGATTTGGGCTTCCTTATGAGTTTGTGGATGGTATTAATCTGGTATTTCTTCAGGATCCTGGCATTCCAGCCAGAAATCATGGAAGTATAGGGAAGACTGGCAGTAGGGATAGGTTCCTCCTCATTGTTAGGTTTCTTGATTTTGCCATCAGCCTTTTTAAGAGCCCAATTGATTTCCTTTACCTTGCAGCCATTTTGTAGGAACATTGCGTGTAATTTTCTTATTTCCTCATGGACACTCTCTGGGTCGGAGATAGCTTTTGCACGGTTAATTGAAGTGGCTCTTTCTAGAGCCACTCAATGCTGGAAGGCATGATGCTGGCTGTTATTCCTGAGGTAAAACTAGAAGAAAAGAATGTTAACAAAGATTAAGGTATTGCTCTAGGTAAGACCTGTAGTTCAATTGTAAACAAGGTTAGACAGTGGAAACCTGATTGGATGATGACTAACCAATCAGAGGGATGGGCGATGGGGTATAAATATCACCAGACTAGACATGACCAGGCATCATCCCTGATGAGGATGGTGGAGTTTGTAATCAAAACACCAGTTAAAATTGATACCTATACCCAGCCAGAAGCTCAAGAAGCGAAGCCATGAACAGAGTAGGTGTTAGAAGAAAAGTCATGACAGAATGAGTCTGGGAAGGGAAGTCATTAGCAGTACAAATGGAGACTGAGTGGCCTTTGCTGCTGATTTTCTGGCCATAAATTGAAGGATTAGATTGACACTTGTGAATGCTCTCCAATTCAGTTGGACCACAGTGGAGAAGTTTTGGAGGAGCAAGTAGTGGTCAATGAAGTCAAAGGGTAAAGAAACAATAAAAAAAAGTTGAGGTGCAATACATCGTTCCACCTTCATCACACAGAATGTCTATCATTACTTTGATAAACTTCAGTACTGCAGCAGGCTGCTGAAACTGATTGGAAGGAGTTGTACCATAAGACAATAAGACATACGAGCAGAATATAGCCATTTGGTCCATCAAGCCTGCTCTGCCGTCTCATCATTTACTATCTCTCTCAACCCCATTCTCCAGACTTCTTCCCATAATCTTTGATGATGTTACTAATCAAGAATCTATGAACCTACACTTTAAATATACCTAATGATTTGGCCTCCACAGTCATATGTGGCAATGAATTCTACGGACTAACCACCCTCAGTCTAAAGAAATTTATCTTCATCCTTGTTTTAAAGTGCCAACCTTGTATTCTGAGGCTGTGTTTTCTGGTCCTAGAACACCCACAATAGGAAATATCCTCTCCACATCCGTTCCATCTAGGCTTTTCAATGTTCAATAGGTTTTAATTAGGTCCCCCCCCCACCCCCCACCCGCATCGTTCAAAACTCCGGCAAGTACAGACCCGGATCTATCAAACAGTCCTCACACAGTAACTCCTTCATTCCCAGATCGTTCTCATCAAGCTCCTTTGGACCTTTTCCAATGCCAGCATATCCGTTCATAGATAAGGAGCCCAAAACTGCTCACAACACTCCAAGTGCAGTCTAAGCAATGTCTTCTAAAGCCTCTGCATTACATCCTTGCTTTTATATTCTAATCCTCTCAAAAATGATAATATTCCATTTGCCTTCCTTACCACTGACTCAACCTGCAAGTTAACCTTCAGTGAATTCTGCAGAAGACTCCTGAGTCCCTTTGCACCTCTGATATTTTTTGTTTTCTCCGCATTTAAAGAATAGTCTTTGTCTTTAATCTTTCTACCAAAGTGCCTGGCCATACACTTAGCTGCATTGTATTGCATTGTATTCTATCCACCCCTTCATTGCCCATTCGCCTATTCTGTGTAAGTACTTCTGCAGACTCCCTGTTTCCTCAACACTCTAGCAAGATCCAAGGGCCACCTGAAGGTATATTGACTTGTCAGCTGCCTCATGGGAACAGAGACAAAGAACTGAGTGGCAAATCTTGTGGGCTCAGTGTGTTCATGGAGGAAAGGGACCAGAGAAAGTTTGAAGCCCTGGGCTAAAGCTATAGGAACTTGACCAGTGGTTTAGAAGGAAATGGTGTAGACCAATGATTTTAAAAAAGCTTTAGTACACCCACACTTTTTATTAAAGGAAATATAGAAGAGACAACGGCAAGATGAATGGAAGTTACAGTAAAGAAAAGAAGAAGTAACTTTCTCCGTATTCTGGAATGACTTAGGGCCTTTGACAGCTAGATATTTAAAGGAGTGTCTAAACCATTGTATCCATTCTGACTCAACTGCTTAAAAAAATTAAGCATGATGTTGTGGTTCATTGTACCATCTGAATCTCCCAGTGTAAGTAAAATAGTCTAACTCACACTGTTCTCTGCAGATCCTTTTTTTTTGCACTCTGTTTATAAAACCAAGAATCCAGCATGATGGTCTTTAACAAGCTTGCTCAACTTGTTCTACAGCTTTCAAATATTTGTGTGCACAGACCCTTCCCCCAGCTCTCTTGTGTCCTGTTTAAAATTGTACACATTAGTTAATATTACAGGAATTTGAGCCTTTAGATCTGTTAAGTAAGTTTCTTTTTGGAAAGCAAATTTGAACTGCAAGGTGTGGAAATTCCTGATGGCCAGGTCGAATTTTAATGCAAATAAAATCCAAAATGTTTTCCCGTGTTCTCTCAGTGTTTCCATGTCTCTTCATTCCTGATTACCTCAGTTTAACTCTTATTTCAATTCCCGTCCTTTTTATAATTTTGCAATGATTCCGTGATGTGGCTCCTACACCATTTTGCCAGCTGTTGTTCTATTCCTTTCTTGTGACAGACCTCACGATTTCCAAACACTGGAAATAAACCTTAGAATGTAATAAAGTAGCTGTAGCCACCAGTTCTAAAATAGTTATCTGTATTTGCTGATAACCAAACAAGGTCTCAGCTTCTAACTGTGGTTCACTCATTAGAGCAGGTTCCATCCTTCAAGCTGAAACCCTATATGCCAACATGGTGATGTGCAAAATAACAGGATCATGTAGATAGATAGAAATCCCGGCCACAAGGCATTGAAAACCTTTGCTGGCAGCTGAGTGGCATTCCTGGACAATAACCTAGTCTAAGCGGACACCAGTCTACACTGAGAAAAGCCACTTTGTGGGATCATTGATCTGCGAGCTATCAGAAAGTAATCATAAACTGGAAAACTTTTCTTTCTGTTAAGAGTTTTGACATCTCCCAATGTAGCCTGTTACCTTTCAGATTAACCTCTGCCATGAAAGTCTGTGATGTCGTCTTCCCCATGATTTACAGGTATCTTTGGAAATGCTGCGTGCCCCCTCAGACTGGCTGCTGGGTTGGTCAGCTGGCAGTCTCTGTAATGAACCTACTTATTTTTGGTTACATCAGCTGGAGAAGTTCACCCATCTATCATTCTCAGATGAAAAATTGCTTACTCTAGCTGCATCTGAGGCCTGAAGCACTAATGTTTTCCTTACGCTATCACTGGATCCACCTTAGCCTCAGATGACTGACTTAAGCAACAAAAATATCCCCCAAGGATACAATGTACTGAATAACTGTGGTAACCTGACACTCCCAGTCATGCTCTGAGAATCACGCATTAAGGTGCAGCCTTCTCTAATTTTTCTTGGTGCTGTAATAATCATTATCAGTTCAGAAGCAGCTAAATTCAGTCTGTGACCACTGAGCAAAGTTAGACAGTAAACGAACCTTTCCGACAATAGTGCAGGAGCAAAGAGGTACAACTCATTCAATACGTCTCTGAAAGAAGGAGAATGGGCCAAATAGCCTCCTATGATACTGTATCCTTCTGTTTACTTTTTTGATTGGTTTTGAACTTTGAGCAAAGTTTGCCAGTCTTTACTAATACAGTCAGCCCTTCTTATCTGTGGGGGATTGATTCCGGGACCCCCTGTGGATACCAAAAAACGCGGATGCTCAAGTCCATTATATAAAATGGCGTAGTATTTGCATATAATCTACACACATCCTCCCATATACTTTAAATCATCTCTAGATTACTTATAGTACCTAATGTAATATAAATGCTATGTAAATAGTTGTTATACTGTATTGTTTAGAGAGTACTGACAAGAAAAAATGCTCAAACAATGAGTGCTGGAGAGAGAACTTCTGGGTTTTCCCGAACTGCAGTTGGTTGAATCCTTGCATGCGGAACCCGTGGATAAGGAGGGCCGACTGTAAATCATGACTTGCTTTCTCACAGCGAACATCCAAATATAGTCTCTGTTCTAATTTTCTTATTTTAGTTTTATTTCATCATAAATTTAACTTGTTCTTTCAGCTCTCTTTTGACTATGTTCTCCCCAGTTCATTAATTACCATTTATTAGGTACACCTGTTAATGAACTGAATTGAATTGATTTTATTACATATCCTTCATATACATGAGAAGTAAAAATCTTCACATTACAGCTCTGTCTAAATGTGCAATGTGCAATTATAGAAATATATGTACAAAAGGATAGTCAATATAACATAGAAAAACAGTTGTATCAGCATGAATTAATCAGTCTGATGGCCTGGTGGAAGAAGCTGTCCCAGAGCCTGTTGGTCCTGGCTTTTATGCTGTGGTACCATTTTCCAAATGGTAGCAGCTGGAACAATTTGTGGTTGGGGTGACTCAGGTCTCCAAAGATCCTTCGGATGCTTTTTACACACCTGTCTTTGTAAATGTCCTGAATAGTGGGAAATTCACATCTACAGATGCACTGGCCTGTCTGCACCACTCTCTGCTGAGTACTGCAATTGAGAGAAGTACAGTTCCTATACCAGGCAGTGATGCAGCCAGTCAGGATGCACTCATACAGACCACGTGAGATTCTTGCATACAAACTCGTTAATGCAAATATCTAAGCAGCTAATCAGGTAGCAGCAACTTAGTGCATAAAAGCACATAGACATGGTCAACAGCTTCAGTTATCATTCAGACCAAATATTGTAACAGGAGGAAATGTGGTCTAAGTGACTTTGACCATGGAAAGATTGTTGGTGCCAGATGGGGTGGTTTGAGTATCTCAGAAGCTGCTGATCTCCTGGGGTTTTCATGCAAAACATTCTCTAGAGTTTTCAGAGAATTGTGTGATAAACAAATAAAAAACATCCAGTCTGTGGCAGTTCTGTTACTAAAAACATCTTGTTAATGAAAGAGGTCAGAGGAGAATGGCCAGACTGGTTCTAGGTGACAGGAGTTTGACAGTAACTCAAATAATCACACACTACAAACAATAGTGTGCAAAAGAGCATCTCTGAATATACAACATGTCCAACCTTGAAGCCAATGGTGTAGAGAAGCGAAGCTTGTGAACATAGGCACGGGCGATACATAATAACGTGACCACTGAGTATACTTCTCTCAGGAGATGCTAGAGAAGTGAATCACTTTTAATTCTCGGCTGCCCTGTGTTCAATTGATCCTGATAAATGAACATAAGTAATATCCAAGTGAGGAAAATATTACACCCTGCTGTTTAAAACAATAAACTGAATCTGATCCAAAACCTTTGGCATTAACTTATTTGTGGATATGTTGATACCAACACTTACTGTGCACCCTTAATTAACACTGATCAGAAGAGTCAATTAAAGGTCATTTTCATTGGCTGTGCCTGGAGTCACTGCAGGTCAGAATAGATAAAGATAAATATTTTTTTCCTTCTCACCACAGATTGTGACTTGTAGTTTTCTTCTCAAACTTACTTCAGCTAACTTTAATTCATTTCACAGACAACCAGTAAGCACCATGAGCAAAATCTGCTTTGGCACAGTGATCCATTCTGTCGTGGAATTAAAGTTTTGTAATTAAATGAAGCTGTTCAAACGGCAGCCACTAGGACCAAGTATGAGACTTAATCAGAGCAGTTAATAGAGAATGAACACTGAGGCTAATTGCAAAAATGGTTGTAAGGAAGTTGAGGCAAACAAATTTACCCAAAGGACAGTGGAGATTTGGAATTCATTGCACAAGAGGAAGTTGGTGGCAGAAACCCTCATTACATTTAATAAGAACCTGGATGAGCACTTGCTTTGTCATAGCCTACAGACAGAGGTGGGATTAGAGAAAGTCGCTTCCTCGCAGGCAGCATAAACATAATGTTCTGAGGAAGTGCTTTAGGCTTCCGCTGAATGGTCTTCATGATTCATTGAACTTGTTTCTCTCGCCACTGATGCTGACCAACCTGCTGAGTATTGCCAGCATTTTCTGATTTTGTTTCGGATTTTCAACATCTGCAATGTTTTAGTTTTTGATTAGCCCAATGGGCCAAATGATCTCACTCGATTCTGTATGTCTTTGCAATTTATTATTTACTTGAACAGGAAGGTTTTTGATCTATTCAGCACTGAGGAAGAAGACCCCTGGAACCACAGTTGCCTAGGAGATCATGGGGAGCAAAGCAAAGTGTGTTCTTTGGGGTTCTTACATTATGCTGGTGATATCTGGTGATTAATGATTGGAAGTGTTGAGTCAGAAGAAAATAAGAGTGCCAGTGATGCCACTGCCTGAACTAAAAGCTGGAGAGTGGCTTGAGGGTTAGAAGAGTTTATTAGTCACCACATTCAGGACAATGTTGGGGGAGTAAAAATGAGCCACGCTTATGAAAGCAAGTGTGGTGAGGAATGTTCCGACACCTCCCATCCATCAATCCATCACTGAAGTGGCATGATAACATCTTTTAAAACAGTGAGTGTAGTCATAAACCATTGGTTTGTATTGTGAATAAGCAAGTTTGGAACTGCATAGCTGTGAACCCCTCCTACTGGCAAGTAGGAACTTGAGTAAACCTGCTGCAGGCATTTCAATGTTACCTGCAATGTGTCCAGTATTAAAAAAACATACAGGGAGTATTTGCTTCTGATCAGCCTGGGTCAGGAGTTATGGATGAATTCTTGTCATATATGCATTGCTCTTTATGACAGATATTTCAAAATACTAAGGGCAAGGTATTTCAGACACTAATCATAGGGATTGTATGAAATGGATTGAACTGTGGGGCAGGGCCCTGGATTAGAATGTGAAATGGACAAATCCGTCACTGCTTGTAATGAGCTGAAGGTAGGCAAGGCTCCCTGTTAGTACACATGACCTGCACAGGAAGTAATGCCTGATGCATTACAGCAAACTGATTCTAACTAATAGGGAATAGACTCGCTTACAGTATCCCACAATAATGGCCCACAGTGTGCTTTACTACTGCCTCACTTAGCCAGGCTGATGTGCCAGTTGTTGGTACAGAAAGCCAGACACAAAGCAAGACTGGGAATTATTATTGGAATTGTTACTCGACAAGATTTCAGTTTGACTGGATTATTTTTTAACCAGTATTTTTGACATTGTGTTATTGTTGGTTTGCAACATGAGCAGCCAAAGGGTGACACAACTGCAACATCGGATACGGGGAAAAGAGGCAAAGGCTTGTCAGACTCATTGCATACACATACCCTCAGGTGGCAAGGGCTTATCTGCCTCTGTAAAGAGATGTTGGCATGGCAGGCCATGACATCAAGGAAGAGTATCAATTTATAGTCATAGTTATAGAAAAATACAGCCCTGAAACAGGTCCTTCAGCCCATCGTCCATGCATGAACCATTAGAACTGCCTGCTTCCATTGACCTAGCACCTGGACCATAGCCCTCCACAACCCTACCATCCATGTACCAATCCAAACTTCTCTTAAACATTGAAAATGAGTTTGCAAGCACCACTTATAGAAGCTCTTTCCACACCCTTATGACCCTCTGAGTGAAGAAGATCCCCCTCGTGTTCCCCTGAAATTTTCTCACCACCAAAGAGGGTTAAAAGAAAGCATTGAAAGAGTGTGATGATCAGTGAGAACTCCTTCAACAATAATTGATTAAATCAAGGTTGAGTGATAGATCAAACAACTATAGTTGATTTTGAGTGTGTTCATGCACCTTTAAGAACAGCGTGTACTGCTGAATGATTTTTTAATATGCTCTTGTCAGTCTGGACTTAGTACTACAGTACTCAGTTCCTCTGGTAAATAGGGTAGAATTCTCTTTGCCAATTCCAGTTCAGACTTCAATACCATCAGCCCTGAGCTTCTGCATGGGAACCTCTCCAAACTCAACCAGATCCCATGTGCTGGTGGATCACAAACTTCCTCTCTGACAGTGTGTGAGACTAGACAAGCACATCTCCACATCCCACTCAGTCAGGTCTGGTGCACCTCTGAGTGTGTTCTCTCCCCTCTTCTGAATTCTCTATGCATCAATAACACCACTTGATAGATTCAGTGATCTATCTGTTAAACTGATGAAGTTTGCAGGTGACACCATTGTCACTGAACTAATCACCAGAGGTAATGAATCCAAGTACTGTACCACCAGAAAGTAATCAAGCTGGAGTCCTGGTGAATTCACAACAACTTGGAGCTGAATTCCCTCAAATAGGGAGATATATAGTGACATCAAGAGAATTGTGTCTCCTCTCCACACACTCAACATTAACAACTCTACAGTTAACAGTGATTCAGCATTCACCTTCTGGGCATCATATTTTCACAGGACCTCATCTGGGAAAACTATATCTCTTTCAATAACAAAATGGCTCAGCAGAGGATGGACTTCTTAGAATAATACTACATCACAGCACCCAAACAAGTAATGAAATTTGTGCCAGTTATTCAGGAAGTAGTGCCCAGACATTGTCAATCAAAGGAAACAAAGCATCATGAGCTAGTCTGAACATTTACACCCAGACACTGATGAATGGCTTTCATTACCAAGGACACAGGCTGCTGGCTACCACCAGGAGATTATTAAGAACATTTAGTGACAACCTCAATAATCCAACATCTCATGGTGTGGAAATACTAATGGCTCAATATTGGCTAACTCAAGAGCTAGAAACATGATGTGGGAAGCAAGAGTGCAAATGGGGTCCTAACTGGGGGTTGGGCGTGTGGCTGGCTCCAGGACTGTGGTTCAGAACAAAGATCAGGAAGACGGTTAGATTTTCAGCCACATCTGCAGCCCAGGATATGTTGGCACCATTAAGCTCACTAGGTTCACTAGAGTTTTTACCACACCCCTGAGTGACATGCAATGAAAGTGAACTGAAAGTCTATTTAGGTAATAATAGTTTAACTTGAGAAAGTCTGTGAGGCTGCTACCACCACCAAATTAGAAAGGGTGCCAGATTATCAGAGTTTTAATCTGAAGTGCCATAAAAAGATGTTAAATGTAAAACCTGTCTGAACAAACATCTTGACTGTCACCAGCATAAGACAAGAAAAAGCTCGGAAAGATATACATGTAAGGTTTTGACCACAATTAGTTCACCCATAGGCTTTCAGAGCATCCTGCTCATTAACATGCATTTTCCATCCAATAGGTAGGCTGATTGCAGAGTTAAACTTCAAAGTAAATTTATTGTTGAAGTACACACAGTATATACAGTCACTATATACAGCCCTCCGATTCATTTATTTATTTGAGATACAGCGTGGAATAGGCCCTTTCAGCCTCTTGAACCATACCACACAGCAATTCCCTTGATTTAGGCATGGTAAATTGTCCTGTGATTAGGCTAGGATATAATCCTGTATTTGGACTGTGGAAGGAAATCCGAGCACCTGGAGGAAATCCATGCAGCCACAGGGAGAACGTACAAACTTCTTACAGGCAGCAGCGGGAATTGAACGTGGGTCGCCTGTACTGTAAAGCGTTGTGCTAACCACTACACTACTGTGCTGCCCATCATCTTCTATAAACTGAATTGCATTCTCCTTTTCCCAGTCAGATCCCTCCTGTACGCCTGTAATGTCACCTCCACAAACCGCTGCCCACAGGAGGACTACAGCGGGGACTAATCAGTAACCCACCTCTTTTCACACTGTGGGTTCATGGAGAAGGTGTGGAAGAGGATGAAAGGGCAGGTGTCGCATTGTGTCCCCAGCAGCTGTATAACAGGGGACTCTCTGATCCACGGGCTGATCCCGGTGATGCACATGGAGACAACCATCAGGTGCTGCTGACAGATCATCAGCTCGGTGAAACACGCTCTTTGGTCAGCCCGAAATTTGATGGTCTACCAGCACATGAAGATGGCCATGGCAAAACGCTGCCGACTGGCTCATTCTCAGCTGCAGGACTACATGTTAAGGAACACACTGAAACTTGGTGCAGCCATCACAAGGACCCGGTGGAGATGGACCACGGTTTAGAGTTCTTCTCCTGCGGGACAGGGATGGGCTGGGTGGTGAGAGGAAGACAATATCAGGTTGTATTGTCTAATAAGAACTTCCAGAGTGCCACATGTGCGGCTGAATTACGTTACACCATATTGAATTTAATGATAATGTCTGTAAAGAATTTAGAGTTGTTTATTGTTGCAAATAATTTTATTGTGAATAAAGTTTGTGATAATTTTCTCACACATGAAATGCTAACTCTTTTTTTCATTCCACTGATGCTGTCTGACATCCTGAGTGTATCCAGCATACTTCAGTTGTTATTACACTATTCTACTGGTGGCCTACTTTGGGTCAAGGATTTTGCTTGCTGAGCACACACAGCGTCAGTAAAGAGGAACAATATACCATAGGAGTATCAGAAATCCTTCACTGATGGGTCATCTTCCTGGCATGCCATATCACACGGACAATATAGAGGCTACCTGGCAGGTAAAAACCCATCATTATGCAATGATAAATGTGAGATTCCTAATTAGCGTCTCCATCACAAGAAATAAAGATGGTCAAAACTGATTTTCCAGAAGCAATTTGGCAAGGGAAACCTTTTTAATATTCAGCTGCAGTCTTTGTTTCCATATAAAAGTATAATTCACCTCCATCAGTTTTTAGGCTTGGTAAAGGCCTGGTAGCACCAGAGTGATTAACTCAATGAAAAAGGCCAACAACAAAAAAAAGAGCGATTACATAAGCAACGGATGTTGAGACTTGCTTTTAGATCGTGGTCATTTTTAAATTAGGAAGTCTGGCTGAAGGGTCAAATCCCATTAAGATAGCAATCAGTAAGGCTTAAATGAGCTGTGCTGAAGAAAGCATGAAGATGGTGTTAATGATGGCAACGATTAGGTAGCTCTGTGTTTATCCTACACCTGGGAAGGAATAGGTTGGAAAGGAATATGCTGACTTAACTGAAGCCTTAATTTCTGTTTCATACAACTTGTTCCAACTGGTGATAATTCCAAGTAATTCAGCAGGAAATGGGTACAAACTTCAGAAAAATATTGAATCCAGATGGGGTAGATGGAATCCGAATGCATTGTCAATCACTACGATGTACATATCTTCTTAATTTCTTAAGCTACCTTAGTTTTTACACTGCTCAAGTATTTCACTGATGTTCCAGCATTAGATGCTTTATTGAGCCAATGAAACAGCAAAGTAAATATGATAGATTTGGAGGCAAGAGGCAAAGGGTGTCTAGATTCACAGGTTTGCATTACTTAAATAAAAGTACCTGGCAAGATTGTGGGAATGAATCTGAAAAACCAAAAGTAGTGAGTTGGAGTAGTAGGGTGGGGAATGGGATAGATCATGGGTAGGGAATAATAAACTTTGCATTGCTGGCAGTAAACTTGGTTGAGAGAATTGTTGGAGAATTTCCACGTACCTCTGCACTTACAACCACCAAAGGGGGTTAAAAGAAAGCATTGAAAGAGTGTGATGATCAGTGAGAACTCTCTTTCAACAATAGTTGATTAAATCAAGGTTGATTGATAGACCAAGCAACTATAGTTGATTTTGAGTGTGTTCATGCACCTTTAAGAACAGTGAGTACTGCTGGATGGTTTTTAATATGCTCTTGTCAGTCTGGACTTAGTACTACAGTACTCAGTTCCTCTGGTAAATAGGTTAGAATTCTCTTTGCCAATTCCAGTTCAGACTTCAATACCATCAGCCCTGAGCTTCTGCATGAGAACCTCTCCAAACTTGACCAGGTCCCATGTGCTGGTGGATCACAAACTTCCTCTCTGACAGTGTGTGAGACTAGACAAGTACATCTCCACATCCCACTTAGTCAGGACTGGTGCACCTCTGAGTGTGTTCTCTCCCCTCTTCTGAATTCTCTATGCATCAATAACACCACTTGATAGATTCAGTGATCTATCTGTTAAACTGATGAAGTTTGCAGGTGACACCATTGTCACTGAACTAATCACCAGAGGTAATGAATCCAAGTACTGTACCACCAGAAAGTAATCAAGCTGGAGTCCTGGTGAATTCACAACAACTTGGAGCTGAATTCCCTCAAATAGGGAGCTATATAGTGACATCAAGAGAATTGTGTCTCCTCTCCATGCACTCAACATCAACAACTCTACAGTTAGCAGCATTTCAACATTCACTTTCTTGGGCATCATATTTTCACAGGACCTCATCTGGGAAAACTATATCTCTTTCAATAACAAAATGGCTCAGCAGAGGATGGACTTCTTAGAATAATACTACATCACAGCACCCAAACAAGCTTTTCAGTCCATCAGCTCTGTGCCAAACTATTGTTCTGACTAGTCCCATCGACCTGCAGCCAAGCCATAGCCCTCCAATTCATGTACACATCCAAATTTCTCATAAATGTTGAAATTGAACCTGCATGTACCACTTTCATTGGCAGTTCATTCCACACTGTCACCGTCATCTTAAGTGAAGAAGTTTCCCCTCATGTTTTCCTTAAGCATTTCACCTTTCATTCTTAACCCATGACTTCTAGTTCCACTGTCACCCAACCTCAGCGGAAATGGCTTGCTTGCATTTATCCTATCTCTACCCCTTATAATTTTGTACACCACTATCAAATCTCTGCTTATTCTCCAACACTCCAGAGAATCCAGTCTTAACCTACTCAAACTTTCACTATAACTCATGCTCTCAAGTTCTGGCAACATGCTTGTAATTTTTCTTCGAACTCTTTCAATCTTAATTTTCCTGTAGGTAGGTGGTCAGAAATGTGTACAATGCTCCAAATTAGGCCTCACTAAATTCTTATAAAACTTCAGTATAATAAATCAAATCCTGTATTCAATTTATTGATTTATAAAGGCCAATGTGCCAAAGCTCGCTTTACAACCCTATCTACCTGTGACACCACATTCAAGGAATTGTGGATCTGTATTCCCAGATCCCTCTGTTCTACCGCACTCCTCAGGTTCACTGCTTCTTGTGGCAAATTAGTAAAACTGCACCTTCCCCAGAATTGAGTGGTATAATTACACACTGCCTTCATAGGCAGCATCCTCACATCACTCATTATTGTATAGTTTGGTGCAGCATGCTCTTACAAAATATACAATAACTATAGCACAGTGGTCCCCAACCACCAGGCCACAAAGCATGTGCTACTGGGCCGCGAGGAAACAATATGATTTGTCGATATGAAAAGATATGAGTCAGCTGCACCGTCCCTCATTCCCTGTCATGCCCACTGTTGAACTTGAATGCATGCAAAGTCATCAGTCACCTAAACGTAGTGATACCCTAGCACCAGGGATCACTGGTTGGCCTCAGGTAACCGGTGGCCTCGTGCGGCTGGCGGGAAGTGCTGTCGCTACTGGCCTGGAGAGCAGACAGATGGGCGCCTCCTCTAAACCTCTTTAGCACACCGAATGTTCGTGGGGAACTGGGTGCTAAAATATTCACAGACAACCTCATTTGCGCTCAGGGTTCTGTAAGTAGCAGAGCAGCTACCTCGCTGCAATCTACTGAAAGTCATCCCTCGAGCCAAACTTTTGTCGGCTGATAGATCCCACCTTAAGGATCCTACAAGGGGGGGGCGGGGACACGCCCTGTTGCACTCCTCACTCGGTCGGTCACTATTTCCGGACTGCGACTGCCGCGGCCCCGGCACGGGGACCTCTGGACCTTACCTTGTCCTCTCACTGGTGTGTTGCAATGATCTTATATGTTCATACAAGGAAAAAATGCTCTGTGTGTTTAATATCCAAATGTTACTTAAAATGTAATGATGCTATTGACTTATAACTGAGTTATAATTGACTTATCACTATATTCATGCCAGGAAAATATGTGCCATGTGTTTAATATTAAATTTGTTAGATAAACCCTTTTAGAAACAAAATTGAGTGGATTAGCCACTTATAAGTGACTTACCACCTATATTCCGGTCGTGATTAACACCCCCACCCCTCCCCCCCCCGGTCGGCTGGTCCGCAAGAATATTGTCAATATTAAACCGGTCCGTGGTGCAAAAAAGGTTGGTGACCCCTGCTATAGCGGACTGACAGGTGAGCGGTAAGGGTCATTGGCAGCAGTCTACCATCACTGCAGGACGTGTATGCATCCAGGACAAAGAAGCAGTTGGGGGAAAAAAAATCACAGTGCGCATTACTCAACCAGCAATCTTTCTTTTCCAAAAGCTCCACCCTGGAAAGCACTATAGGACTAATCAAAGAAAAACTTCATTCCATTTTAAAAGTTTCTTTCCTCGGGCAATTAATCCGATAAACCATTCTAATCAATCCCACCCACCACATTCTCTCTGATACCTCTGTCACTGTACTGCATTGCAAACACTTCAAACCAATTTTATAACACTCTTTACTTTGCAAATATGTACTGGTATTTATGTGTTTATGCACGCTTTATTCCATAGCTGTACTGTAACCTCTACCTTTATTTTTTAAATAATTTTTTATTCTTATAATTGCTGAATGTTGTTTTTAAATGCATGTCACGCCAAGACACCACAGCTAATTCCTAACACATGTAAATGTACAATATATGGTGAATAAAGTTGATCCTTGGTCCTTACTCCTTATTGCATCAATCACTATTGCTCGCTGAATGTTGATTGTTTGCAATGAAGAATAGCCCCTTCCGTCTAATTTGCAGCAATTCAAAAGAGGCACAGAGGCTAATAAAGATGGCATATTGTTCCTTGAGGAAATGGCAAGGGAGTAACCAAGTGAGAGGGAAAGGTGAATCAGTTTTGTTAACTAGATCAAGGATGACGGGCACTCTAGATGTGTTTGTGAGCTAGGAAAGGAAAGTTCAGGTTCAACGTTCAAAGTAAATTTCATTATAAGAGTACATATAAGTATTCAGCCTGTGTATACCTCAAAATTAGCTCTAGGCTTTTCAGTTCCAGATGCATATGGTTGCTAGTCCATAGGCTCCCTCAAGTGCAGGCTGATGTGTGTTCGTGAGCCTGGTTTGAGTTCTGTCACTTCCCATCACCAGAACGAAAATGATCTGAAAATTACAAATTCAGCACAGTTTAATTTTTAACATAGCAACTTAATCACCAGCCATTTCTTGTTGTTATGTCAGCCAAGTTGTAACTCTACTGACTTCCAAGCAGTTGCCTTCAGTACTTTCTCTAAAAGTGAGATAATCCATGGTTGTGGTGTTAATAAACTCATCAATGTTTTACAAGCCTCTGAGTCCCACTCCACAAGCAATATTCTGCTCTGCCACCCACACACTGAAGTATTTCCCTATATCATATCTTCACCAATTGGTTTCACCATAGTACTCATGCTCCAAAACATTTCTGCTTATCCTATACAGAGGAGAAAGGAGGGATAAATCAGCATACAGGAGGAAGAGCGAAAATTTGGTTGAGTAGTGTCATAACAACAACCTCTCTCCCAATGTCAGAAAAACCAAGAAATTGGTTGTAAACTTCAGGAGAGGTAAACCAGAGATCAATGAGCCAGCCTTCATCTGAGGATCAGAAGTGGAGAGGGCAGCAACTTTAAATTCCTCAGTGTTACTATTTCAGAGGACCTGTCCTGGACCCAACATGCAAGTGCAATTGCAAAGAAAGCACAGCAACACCTCTACTTCCTTAGGAGTCTACGGAGATTCAGCATGACATCTACAACTTTGACAAACTTCTACAGATGTGCAGTAGAGAATATGTTGACTGGCTGCATCACAGCCTGGTAGAGAAACACCAATGCCTTTGAGTGGAAAATCTTACAAAAGGTAGTGGATGTGGCCTAGTACATCACAGGTAAAGCACTCCCAACCATTGAGCCTATCTGCATGAAACATTGTTGTAAGAAAGCAACATCCATCACCAGGGAGATCCTCACCACCCAGACAATGCTCTTTTCTCACTGCTGCTATCAGGTAGAATGTACAAGAACCTCAGGATTCACACTACCTGGTTCAAGAACAGGTACTGCCCCATAACCATCAGGCTCTTGAACAAAAGGGGATAAGTGCAATCACTTGCACATTGATTGAGATGTTCCCACAACCAATTATCTCACTTTAAGGACTCTTAAACTTGTTTTGTCATGGTCTCATTATTTATTGATATTTATTTATACGGTACATGCACTGTTTGTTGTCTTCTGTGCTCTACTTGATCTTTCATTGATCCTGTTATAGTTATTAATCTATACATTTGCTGAGTATGTTGGTAGGAAAATGAATCTCAGGGTTGTATGTTTTGTATAAAAAGATAGAGCAGCCTTGGGACTCATGCCACCAGGTTCAGGAACAGTTACTGCCCCTCAAGCATCAGGCTCTTGAACCAAAGGAGAAAACTTCACTCAATTTCATATGCCCCATCATTAAGGTGCACCTACAACCTATGGACTGACTTTCAGGGACTCCTTGCCACATGCTCTTGGTACTCATTGCTTATTTATTTATTTATTTATTTATCTATTTATCTATCTATCTATCTATCTATCTATCTATTTATTTATTTATTTATCTATCTATCTATCTATCTATCTATCTATCTATCTATCTATCTATCTATCTATTTATTTATTTATTTATTTATTATTTTAATTCTTTCTTTTTGTACTGGTACAGTTTGTTGTCTTTTGCACACTGGTTGAACGCTCAAATTGGTGTTTTCTTGCATTGATTCTATTATGGTAATTATTTTATTATGGAGCTATTGAGTATGCCCATGAGAAAATAAATCTCAGGGTTGTATATGGTGACATATGTGTAGTTTAATATTAAATTTACTTTGAACTTTGTTGGAATTCCTAGAGGAAATAACAAGCAGGATAGACAAAGCAGAGCCAGTGGATTTGAACTTTCAAAAGACCTTTGAAAAGGTGCCACACGTGAGAATGCAAAACAAGACAAGAGCCCATGGTTTTGCAGGAAAGATACTAGCATGGATAGAAAATTGGCTGACTGGCAAAAGGCAAAGGGTTGGAATGAATGAAACCCTCTCTGGTTGGCCATTAGTAACCCGTGATGTTCCGCAGGGGTTGGTGTTGGGACTTGCAGTTGCAGTTGGTGAGGCCACACTGTGTTTGGTTTTCTTGTCCTGGTTTAGGAAAGACGTGACTAAGCTGGAAAGAGTGCAGAAAATATTTATGAGGATGTTGCCAGGTCTATAGGACTATAGGGAGCGGTTAGCCAGGCTAGGTTTTTATTCCTTGAAACACAGGAGAATGAGGGGACCTTATGGAAATGTTTACAATTATGAGAGGCACTGATTGAGTATATTACATTGACTGTTCTATTTATTATAAATTACTGTGCTTGCACATTGCACATTTAGATGGAGATATAACGTAAAGATTTTTACTCATCATGTATGTGAAGGATGTAAGAAATAAAGCCAATTCATTTCAAAATTCAATAAGATGGCTTCTTCCTCTCGCCGATCCAATTTCCAATTGGGCACTGAAACCATGAAAACTACCTCACTACTTCTTTAAAATTTCTGTTTTTGCACAACTTCTCATAATTTAACTACTTAATATACAAATACAATTACTGTAATTCATTTTTCCCTTTATTTATAATGTATTGCTTTGTACTGCTGCTGCAAAGTCAATGAAATTCACAACATATGTCGGTAATATTAAACCTAATTTTGATTCTGGTAACAGTCTTTCCCCAGGGGAAGGGAAGACCAGAACTACATTTAGAGTGAGAATAGAAAGATTTAAAAGGAATCTGAAGGGCAAATTCTTTACACGGAATGTGATGAATATATGGAAAAATCTGCTCCAGGAAATGGTTAAGGCTGATACAATAATATCATTTAAGAAGGTACACAGAGGGGCGGGGCTTAGAGGGAAATGCGTCAGACACTGGGAACTGGGACCAGCTTGGTGGCACCATGGTCATTAAGATGGGTTAATTGGGCTAAAGGACCTGTATCCATATTGGGTTGCTCTACGAATCTATAGTTCTAAAAGGATGTGCCCTCAGAAAAGCAGAGTGGAGGTCAACATGCGCTTGTGGATGAGATAAGAATATGTTATAAGTTTATGGTGCTTTGCAATGTATTGGAAGCTATGCATAAATTTATTGACTGTGTTAATTCATGATAAAAGAAACAAAATGCTTGAGAAGCACAAAGGATCTGCAGAGTCAAAGCAATGGTTGATGTTTAAGGTTGACTATTCCTCACCCTCTACAGATGCTGCCTTACCCACTGACTTCCTCCAGCAGTTTATTTTTCAGTGTCTGTGATTTCCTCTGTCTCTCATTAGTGAGTGTATTGATCTGTGTTTGAGGTTATAATTGATGCTTTAAAGATGTTCGCAACACAATGATTATGTGTAATCAAGATAACAACTGAAGTATAGGGTGTGATATTATTTATAATGAAGCCTATTAGAAAGGTAATACATTGGGATTATCTGTACTAGGAGCAAATAACCACAGTAATGTTATGTTTAATTATAGCATATAACTTGTAACTGAAGGAACTAAAACATGAGTGTTTTTATTCAGTTAAATCTAAGAACAGTATATTTAAGATCACAAGACCATAAGACATAGGAATAGAATGAGGCTATTTGGCCCATCGAGTCTGCTCCTCCACTCAATCATGGCTGATCCTTTTTTTCTCCTCTTCAACCACATTTCCCAGTCTTTTCCCTGTAACCTTTGATGCCATGTCCAATCAAGAACCTATCGTTCTCTGCCTTTTAAACAGTTAGTTAATTCTATAATTAACTATAACTCTATAATTCTATAACTCAGCACCAGATCTAGCCTTGGCTGCTCTAGCAAAGCAAGTGCAAAAAGGGTTGAATCGTTATACATCCACGGTCCTTTTACAGTTTTTAATACATTGATTATTAGATTCAGAGCCATTCTGTTAACAGCAATGACATCATTAAACCTATCAATCAATTAAATCATATCAATTCACCAGAGTGGATTCAAGCATTATGATCTCCAGAAAGCGCTATGTGGCCAGCATGATTAGAGTATTGCTACAGATGGGTGATAATTTTCACACATGCAACATAAAGTAAGAGAGGTTTAAAGTCCTTCCTTTGATAACTTATTTCTTTCCAGCAACAAATCAAAGTTTGTCTTCCACCCCATCAGCTCCACATTCAGTGGATCACCCTCCTTAATTTCCTCCACCTCCAGTGAGATTTTCCCATCTCCTCGCCTTTCTGTGTTTCAAGGAGATCAGTCCCTCAACAAATCCCCCATCTGCTCTTCCATCTCCACCAGCCACTCCCCTTCTCATCCGGTTTCCCATAAAACCGTGGGAGATTTTACACTGGTCTTTTTACCTCTCCCCTTCCCACCATTCTGAGACCCAAACAGACTTTCCAGAAAAAGCAGCAATTCACTTGGAACTTCTTCCAACTTTTGGAATTGCATGTTGACTCACAAAGTGGCCTCCTGTACAGTGGGAAAACTGCATATTAGGGTTTAGAAGAATGAGGGGGATGTCATTGAAACCTACATTATTCTAACAGGACTTTTTTTTATTTATCATCAAAGAATAATGAGTAAAACAGTAATAAGAGTTGAAGGGCAATAATTGTTCTTGAACCTGGTGGTGTGGGACCTAAGGTTCATGTACCTCCTGTCCGATGCTAGTAGAGAGAAGAGAGCATGTGCTGGATGGTGAGAGTTGTTGATGCTGAATGCTACTTTCTTGTGCCAGTGTTCCTTGGAACTGTGCTGAAAGGTGGGGTGGGTTTTGCTTGTGTTGGACTGGAGTAGATGCAAGACAGGTGTGCCCAATGGCCAAGAGTTGAGAACCAGTGGTCATATTTTAAGGATGAGGATAGGCCACTTATGACTGAGACAAAGATAAATTTCTTCTCCCTGAGAGCAGGGAACCTGTGGAAATCTTTATTACAGAAAACAATCGAAGCCATGTCACAAAATGTATTCAAGAAGAAGTTAGACATTGCTCTTAGGGGTAGAGAGATCAAGAGGTAATGGGAGAAAGATGGAACAGGAGACTGAATTTTGATGATCAGCCATGATTATATAAAATGGTAGAAGAGGCCTGAAGGGTAAAGTGGCATTTCCTGGCTCTAATTTCAAATAGTTCTATGTCTGAAGCACTTTGTTTCATCATGACACAGAGAGTAACTCTAGGGCAGATGACACTCTAGTGGCACAGGTTTAACCACGTGTTGTTTATTTTAGACTCAGCTATGCTCAGAGAGCTGAATGTAGATGAATTCTACTTTTAAGACTGTAAGACCATTAGACATAGGAGCAGAAATAGGCCATTCAGCCCATGAAGTCCTCTCCATCATTTCATCATATTGCTGATCCCAGATCCCATTCAACCCCATCCACCTGCCCTCTCGCCATATCACTTGATGCCCTGACCACTCAGGAATCTATCAACTTCTGCCTTATATATCGCCATGAACTTGGCCTTCACTGCAATCTGTGGCAGGAACATTCCACAGATTCACTACTATTTGGCTAAAGTATTCTTCCTTACTTTTGTTCTAAAAGGTTGCCCCTCAATTTTGAGGCTGTGCCCTCTAGTTCTGTGTCCACCAGAGGAAGCAATCCTCTCCACATCCACCTTATCTAGTCCTTTCAACATTCAGTAGGTTTCAATGAGATCCCCATGCATTCTTCTAAATTTCATTGAGGACAGGCTCTAAGTTGCTATGTTAACTCCTTCATTCTCGGAATTATCCCGGACTCTCTCCAATGACAATACATGTTTTCTGAGATAAGGGGCCTAAAACTGTTGACAATATTCCAAGTGCTAGTGCCTTATAAAGCCTCAGCATTATCTCCTTGATTTTATATTCCATTCCCCTTTAAATAAATGGCAACATTGCATTTGCCTTCTTTACCACAGACTCAACCTGTAAATTAACCTTCTGGGAGTCTTGCATGAGGACTCCTAAGTCCCTCTGCACCTCTGATGTTTGAACTTTCTCCCCATCTAGGTAACAGTTCGCATTATTGTTCCTTTTACTAACATTTCCTTCTCGCTGACAATCAACACTGGTGCACCTCAGGGGTGCTTGCTTAGCTCACTGCTCTACTGTCTCTGTAGCCATGACTGTGTGGTCAGGCATAGCTCAAGTACCATCTATTAATTTGCTGATGATACAACCATTGTTGGTAGAATCTCAGGTGGTGACGAGAGAGCGTACAGGAGTGAGATATGCCAACTAGTGGAGTGGTGTCACAGCAGTAATCTGGCACAATGTCAGTAAAACGAAAGAGCTGATTGTGAACTTCAGGAATGTAAGAGGAAGGAACACATACCAATCCTCATAGAAGGATCAGAAGTGGAGAGAGTGAGAGCAGTTTCAAGTTCCTGGGTGTCAAGATCTTTGAATATCTAACCTGGTCCGAATATATTGATGCAGTTATAAAGAAGGCAAGACAGCAGCTATACTTCATTAGGAGTTTGAAGAGATTTGGTATGTCAACAAATACTGAAAAACATCTATAGATTACCGTGGAGAGCATTCTGACAGGCTTCATCACTGTCTGGTATGGGAGTGGGGGGGGGGGGGGGGTTACTGCACTGGACAGAAAGAAGCTGCAGAGGGTTTTAAATTTAGTTCGCTCTATCTTGAGTACGAGCCTACAAAGTACCCAGGACTTCAGGGAGCGGTGTCTCAGAAAAGCAGTGTCCATTATTAAGGACCTCCAGCACCCAGGGCATGCCCTTTTCTCACTGTTACCATCTGGTAGGAGATACAAGAACCTGAAGGCACACACTCAGCGATTCAGAAACAGCTTCTTCCCCTCTACCACCCAATTCCTAAATGGACATTGAAACCTTGGACAATACCTCACATTTTAAATATATATTATTTCTGTTTTTTGCAAGATTTTTAATCTATTCAATATTGTATAAGAATACTGCATTTGATGTTCTTATGTATTTATTATTTGTTTTGCTTTTTTACTTCTATTTTATGTATTGCATTGAGCTGCTGCTGCTAAGTTAACAAATTTCACGTCACATGCCGGCGATAATAAACCTGATTCCGATTCTGAATGCATTATCGTACATTTCTCAACACTGTATTCGATCTGCCACTTTTTTGACCATTCTTCCAATTTGTCTAAGTTCAGCTGCAATCCCATGGCTTTCTCAGCAATATCTACCCCTTCACCTATCTTCATATCATCCATAAACTTTGCCACAAAGCTATCAATTCCACTATCTAAATCCCTCATTCCCACTCGCTGCCTCCTGCCTGTCAGCCATTCCTCTGTCAATGTCAGTATCTTTCCTCTAGCATCACAGGATTTTATCTTGTTAAGCAGCCTCACGTGAGGCACCTTAACAAATCTCTTCTGAAAATCTAAGTAAATGACATCCACTGCCTTTGTCCACCCTGCTTGCTGCTTCCTGGAAGGAGATTTGTCAGGCAAGATTTCCCTTTACAGAAACCATGCTGACATTGACTTATTTCACCATTTATCTCCCAGTACCCCAAAGCATTGCCCTTAATAATGGACTCCAACACTTTCCCAAACACTGAGTTTAGGCTAACTGGCCTATAATTTCCTCTCTTTTGTCTTCCTCCCTTCTTAAAGAGTGGAGTGACATTTGCAATTTTCAGTACTTCTGGGCTATGCTGGGATCAAGTGATTCTTGAAATATCATGACCAATGCATGTATTATCTGTTCAGCAACCTCTTTCAGGACTCTGGGATGTAGTCCATCTGGTCCAGGTGACTTATCCACCTTAAGTATTTGCCTAGCACCTTTTCATAGAAACATAGAAATATAGAAAATAGCTGCAGGAATAGGCCATTCGTCCCTTCGAGCCTGCATCGCCATTCAGTATGATCATGGCTGATCATCCAACTCAAAACCCTGCACCTGCTTTCTCTCCATACCCCCGATCCCTTTAGCCACAAGGGCCATATCTAACTTCCTCTTAAATATAGCCAATGAACTGGCCTCAAATGTTTCCTGTGGCAGAGAATTCCACAGATTCACCACTCTCTGTGTGAAGAAGTTTTTCCTCATCTTGGTCCTAAAAGGCTTCCCCTTTATCTTTAAACAGTGACCCCTCGTTCTGGACTTCCCCAACATTGGAAACAATCTTCCTGCATCTAGTCTGTCCAATCCCTTTAGAATTTTATACATTTCAATAAGATCCCCCCCTCAAACTTCTAAATTCCAGTGAGTATAAGGCTAGTCAATCCAATCTTTCTTCATATGAAAGTCCTGCCATCCCAGGAATCAATCTGGTGAACCTTCTTTGTACTCCCTCTATAGCAAGAATGTCTTTCCTCAGATTAGGGGACCAAAACTGTACATAATACTCTAGGTGCGGTCTCACCAAGGCCTTGTACAACTGCAGTAGAACCTCCCTGCTCCTGTACTCAAATCCTTTTGCTATGAATGCCAACATACCATTTGCCTTTTTCACCGCCTGCTGTACCTGCATGCCCACCTTCAATGACTGGTGTACGATGACACCCAGGTCTCGTTGCACCTCCCCTTTTCCTAATCGGCCACCGTTCAGATAATAATCTGCTTTCCTGTTCTTGCAACCAAAGTGGATAACCTCACATTTATCCACATTAAATTGCATCTGCCATGAATTTGCTCTCTAACCTAACCTACCCAAGTCACCCTGCATCCTCTTAGCATCCTCCTCACAGCTAACACTGCCGACAGCTTTGTGTCATCCGCAAACTTGGAGATGTTGCATTTAATTCCCTTGTCTAAATCATTAATATATATTGTAAACAACTGGGGTCCCAGCACTGAGCCTTGCGGTACCCCACTAGTCACTGCCTGCCATTCTGAAAAGGTCCCATTTACTCCCACTCTTTGCTTCCTGTCTGCCAACCAATTCTCTATCCACATCAATACCATACCCCCAATAAAGTGTGCTTTAAGTTTGCACACTAATCTCCAGTGTGGGACCTTGTCAAAAGCCTTCTGAAAATCTAAATATACCACATCCACTACCTCTCCCCTATCCACTCTACTAGTTACATCTTCAAAACTTTCTATAAGATTTGTCAGACATGATTTTCCTTTCACAAATCCATGCTGACTTTGTCCGATAATTTCACCTCTTTCCAAATGTGCCGTTAACACATCTTTGATAACTGACTCTAGCATTTTCCCCACCACTGGTGTCAGACTAACCGGTTTATAATTCCCCGGTTTCTCACTCTCTCCTTTTTTAAAAAGTTGGGTTATATTAGCCACCCTCCAATCCTCAGGAACTAATCCAGAATCTAAGGAGTTTTGAATAATTATCACTAATGCATCCACTATTTCTTGGGCTGCTTCCTTAAGCACTTTGGGATCTGGCCCTGGGGATTTATCTGCCTTTAATCCCTTCAATTTACCTAACATCTCTTCCCTACTAACATGTATTTCCCTCAGTTCCTCCATCTCACCAGACTCTTGGTCCCTTACTATTTCCAGAAGATTATTTATGTCCTCCTTAGTGAAGACAGAACCAAAGTAGTTATTCAATTGGTCTGCCATGTCCTTGTTCCCTATGATCAATTCACCTGTTTCTGACCGTAAAGGACCTACATTTGTCTTGACCAATCTTTTTCTTTTCACGTATCTATATAAAAGCTTTTACCGTCAGTTTTTATGTTCCCTGCCAGCTTTCTCCCATAATCTTTTTTCCCTTTCCTAATTAAGCCCTTTGTCCTCCTCTGCTGGTCTCTGAATTTCTCCCAGTCCTCAGGTGTGCCGCTTTCTTTTGCTAATTTATATGTTTCTTCTTTGGACTTGATACTATCCCTAATTTCCCTTGTCAGCCACGGGTGCACTACCTTCCCTGGTTTATTCTTTTGCCAAACTGGGATGAACAATTGTTGTAGTTCATCCATGCAATCTTTAAATGCTTGCCATTGCATATCCACCGTCAACCCTTTAAGTATCATTTGCCAGTCTATCTTAAATAATTCATGTCTCATACCTTCAAAGTTACCCTTCTTTAAGTTCAGAATGGCCTGCTCTCCAGTTGGTTCCTCAACATGTTGGTTCAGAAAACCATCCTGCATACATTCCAAGAAATCCTCTTCCTCAGCACCCTTACCAATTTGGTTCATCCAATCTATATGTAGATTGAAGTCACCCATTATAACTACTGTTCTTTTATTGCACACATTTCTAATTTCCTGTTCAATGCCATCCTCAACCTCACTACTACTGTTAGGTGGCCTGTACACAACTCACACCAGCGTTTTCTGCCCCTTAGTGTTATGCAGCTCTACCCATATTGATTCCACATCCTCCAGGCTAATGTCCTTCCTTTCTATTGCGTTAATCTCCTCTCTAAACAGCAATGCTACCCCACCTCCTTTTCTTTCCTGTCTATCCCTTCTGAATATTGAATATCCCTGGATGTTGAGCTCCCATCCTTGGTCACCCTGGAGCCATGTCTCTGTGATCCCAACTATATCATATTCAATAATAACTATCTGCGCATTCAATTCATCCACCTTGTTACGAATGCTCCTCGCATTGACACACAAAGCCTTCAGGCTTGTTTTTACAACACTCTTAGCTCTTATACAATTATATTGAGAAGTTGCCCTTTTTGCTTTTTGCCCTGGATTTGCCTGCCTGCCACTTTTACTTTTCATCTTACGACTTTTTGCTTCAACCCTCATTTTACACCCCTCTGTCTCTCTGCACTTGTTCCCATCCCCCTGCCATGTTAGTTTAAAGCCTCCTGAAGAGCAGTAGCAAATGTTCCCCCTAGGACATTGGTTCCTGTCTAGCCCAGGTGCAGACCGTCCTGTTTATACTGGTCCCACCTCCCCCAGAACTGGTTCCAATGCCCCAGAAATTTGATTCCCTCCCCCTTGCACCATTTTTCCTTTGTATTAGCAATGGCACTCACTCCCTGACACTCATGAACCTCTGGTGTACACCTACTGTCTTTCATGTTAAAGACAAAACAAAGTTCTTATTACTTTCATCTGCCATTTCTTTGTCCTCCCATTGCTACCTCACCAACATCATTTTCCAATGGTCCAATATTTACCCTCACCTCCTTTTTATTCTTTGTATAACTGGAAAAAAATTAGTACACTGTTTTATATTATCAGCCAGTTCACCTTCACATTTCATATTTTCCTTTCTTATAGCTTTTTTAGTTGCCTTTTGTTGGATTTTAAAAACTTCCCAACCATCCAAATTCTCACTCACTTTTGCTACCTCATATACCTTTTCCTTGGTTTTTATGCAGTCCTTAGCTTCCCTTGTCAGCCATGGTTCCCTGGCCTTGCCATTTGAGAATTTCTTCTAGGGGACATATCTATCCTGCATCTTGTGAACTATTCCCAGAAACTTCAGCCACCTCTGCTCTGCCTTCATCCTCACCAGTATCCTCCTCCAGTCCACCTGGGCAAGCCCCTCTCTCATGCCTCTGTAATTCCCTTTATTCCATTGTGATATTGATACATGTGAGTTATGCTTCTCTCTGTCAAACTGCAGTATGAATTCAGTCATATTATAATCACTGCCTCCTAAGGGTTCCTTTACATTAAGCTGACTAATAAAATCTGGGTTATTACACAACACCCAATCTAAGATAGTCTTTCCCTGAGTGGGCTCAAGCACAAGCTGCTCTAAAAAGCCATCTTACAGGTATTCAACAATTTTTCCTCTCTTGCGATCATCATCAACCTGATTTTCCCAATTCCCTTACATAATGAAGTCCCCCATTACAACTGTGACATTACCCTTATTACATGCCTTTTCCAGCTCCCTTTGCAATCTCAATCCACATCTTGGCTACTATTTGGAGGCCTATATATGAAGCCTATAATGGTTTTTTCACTCTTGCAGTTTCGTAACTCCACCCACAAAGATTCAACATTCTCTGACCCAATGTCATTTCTTTCTAAAGATGTAATTCTATCTCTTACCAATAGAGCCATACCACAGCTTATGCCTTCCTGCCTGTCCCTTCTATACAAAGTATATCCTTTATTGTTGAACTCCCAACTATGACCTTCTTTCAGCCATGACTCAGTGCCTGGAGTAAATCTTCAGTTTCCCTTAAAATAAGCCACTGTATTTAAAATAAGCCACTGTATAGGCATATTGCCTGTACCCCCATATAGGCCAATGTATACAGTTCTTGACACTATATTATAGGAAGGATGTAATTCTGCTGGGGTAAGTGCAGAGGAGATTCATCAGAATTTTGTCTGTATTGGAAGGAGGCTGAGAGATGACCTGATAGAACTGTATAACATCATGAAGGTGTAGGTAATCAAAATCATTTTTCCATGGTAGGACTATCAAGAAATAAGAGGGCATAGTTTCAAGGTGAGAGATGGGAGATTTAAAGAGGACCTGAGGGATAAGAATTTTTATGCAGTATCTGGAATGTGCTGTGTTCTGTGTTCAAGAGGCACTTAGACAGACATGTAAATAATCAGGTATGGAAATACATGGTTCTAATGCAGACAAATGGGACTAATGTAGAATGGCAAAAAGGCTGATATGGATGTGGTGGGCTGTTGATACCATGTCATCGCTGTACAATAACACTCACTGGACATGATTAGCGTGTGTTATTCTGGAGATAGGCAACATAGCGAATATTAATTCCAACAGCAACCAGTCTTCAGATCTGAATATGGATTGTAGAATAAACTTGAAATGCAGCTTGGAACATTAGTTTTCCTGGAGCTGCAGTTTAGAGTAAATTGCAGACCAGAAAACATCCAATTGAACTGAGATGTCTGCATATGCATGAATGCAAAAAATACCTCATTACATGAATACGACTGAGAGACCACAGTAACTACAGACTAGTTGGAAGGTTCAGGTTGTTCAAAATTACATGTAACTAAAAAGAAGCATCATGAGGGTATTGTAACTATAAAAATTGTTCTGTGACCTTTGTTCTTCAATATACAAAATGTGCTGTAATAGTAGGTCGGGATTTCTCTCTCTCTCTCTCTCTCTCTCTCTCTCTCTCGCACATTGTGATTTCATGAAAATAACATTTGGTTAGAAGGACTGGATTGCAACTGTTACTATAGGAAGTAAGCTCTTCCCTGAATACTCTTAACTTTTGATTAATCTTCAACTGGACAGATAGATCTAGGGCATAGACAATGGATCCCTGGAATCTGGGGACAGGTTTGGCAGCTGAGTTATACTGTCAGAAGGGAGAAGTGGACCAGCATGTATATAATTTCTTCAATAAATTGTTAATAAATTGTTATCTTGCTGGAAATGAATGGTACACACAAAACAGTGTACAAAATAGCTTAAATTACCACTAGCACACTTGTCACTCCAGAGTCTGATCTCCCAACTTGCCAACTTGTAAATGATACAATATCAGACTCCTTCTTTAGAGACTTGGAGTAAGTTCCCTGTTACCATGATGAGGTGTAAGTGCTGGAGCTAGCAAGCATGGTAGCTAATATAACAGCAGGTGTATCTATTCTGGTGCTCGGTGAAGCATTAAAATTATGGTGTAAAGTACAAAGGAAGAATTCTGCTTGTTTTTAATGCAAGCTTTAAAAGGACAAACTTAATTCTGAGGGAAGTTTATGCCAACAAAAGTGGCCTTTATTTAAATGTTGTTTTCAGGTAGGTATAAGAGTGTGTTGACTTGCCAGAGAACTGCACATTTTATTAAGAACAGATTCCCAAAGAAATAATTTTCCAATCACTTATCATCAACTCTCCACAGATGGAAGCATTCCCTATCTTACTAATTCTGATCTACAGAAAACTCATAAGTGTATGCATGTATGATAAATGCTTCAGTTTTGATGTGGTTTAGTGAAGGAAAATTACCAGCATTGATTTCAAGCTGCCCACCTATTTGATTATTTATGCACTTAAAGAAAATGAGCTGCAACTGATTTCAAGCGGTCAACATGAATGTTTATGGACAGCTGGGAACCAGAACCCAGTGTTTGTGTCAGTAATTATAACATTATTAGTTGGTGCAGTTGTTGTAGAGAAGCAGATGCTGTATACAGTAACCTGTAGCAGCTAACATCATAATGTCATCTAACTTAACCTTTCTGCATTGTTCTTGAGGCAAAAGAGATTCTTATTATTATCTTGTTATGTCACCAATGGACTAAGAATGATTCTTTATTTTCAATATGCAGGATGTATCCATAAGCAAAGAGCACCTTGTCCGATACCTTATAATGACTAAGATGTCTGTGCCCATATTCAAACAGAACTTGAAATGAAATGGCACTGACTGTTCCAAGTTTGCCAACTCCATTGTCACCTGTGAAAGCCACATATTGAATTTCTTTCACAACTTTACAAGATGAGGTAAGTGGCTTCAGCATGAAAAAAATAAGCGGTAAAGCCCGTACTAATTAACTGTATCAGATGCTGCATGACAAGGGGCCACTTCTTTCCCTCTTCCCCACTCCTCATTTTTGCTTCACCTCACCACACGCTGCACAAAAGGTGCTATTGGAGAACATGAAACTCAAAACCAACATTTTGTTAGGCTACTGCCTAGGCTTTCTTTCAACCTGCAAACAAATAGATCAAACGTACCATAGGCCTTACAAAAGGCTTTGTCAAAACAGTTAAATATATTTAAATTTAATTTTCTTCTTTATCAGACTTCTACAAGCTCTGTTGAAGACTAGACTTCATCATCACTGAAATCGGCGTTCAACAGATGTATTTT
The DNA here is from genome assembly GCF_030144855.1 of Hypanus sabinus. Lineage (NCBI taxonomy): Eukaryota > Metazoa > Chordata > Chondrichthyes > Myliobatiformes > Dasyatidae > Hypanus > Hypanus sabinus. The sequence continues at coordinate 125,938,149 of NC_082712.1, forward strand.
AAATCCCCCCCCCCAATCCTCATCAAATTAGCTGCCTTGTACAAGGTGTACCTTGTACACCTCTGCTCGTGACAATTTGCACTTGTATTTTCTGCAGGCCTCCCCTGTTGCACTTTACCACGCAGAAGTGAAAAATAAAAGAAAATGGATAAAAAAGTAATTTCCATTGACTAACATTACATTAATTAATGTAATTATAGCAAAAGGAAAACTTCAAGTGCAAGTTAAAATGTATTATTTTCATCCAAATATTGGACGGCAGCAAGCATTTGTGAAATTTAGGGATAATCTTCAGCTTCCTTTCTTTCTGATTACACTGGACAACATTCTTTTCGTAAGTGCTGCTACCTCAGAATTTTTATTTTGTTTATGGTAGACCGCTAGAAGCTGAACACAAACAAAATTTCAGACTATTTGCATCACATATGAATCTGGAAAAATCAAGAAATGAGTTTTTATTGAATATAATGTGATTAAGTGCATAAAGGTGCTGATGCCTTGCAATAGTTCAAATAAGCAAAAAACATGTTGATGATTTTCATTTGTATTCGCTGTTTGAGGCTTCTTGCTTAAATGTCCAACAATAATTAGCTAGTTGCCCTGAACCGTTTCTTTATAATTGCAATGTCCTGGTGAAACCTTTCACCTTGAACTGTTTGCAGGGAAGAAGTCTAAATGGGAATGCAGAATATGAATTTTTAGCGACATGTTGCACTTCATAGTTTTGTATGCTTGAAGCATGTTGTCAACCATTTGCACTTAGTTTGATGCTCTGTAATTGCCAAGAAAATTTTCAACATCCTTGAATGCTTTCAATGCGATTGTCTCTGGTATCACTGGAAGTCCTTCAAATTCCCTGTCATTGATAACCTGTTTGATTTGTGGACCAACAAAAATACCTTCCTTAATTTTAGCAACAGTTATTCTGACTTGAATTATAAATTGATATAACAAACATAGGCGACTTAAATAAAAATTTGCATGATAGGGAAATATCATGGTGATTTTCATGATCAAGATTCAAGATTCAAAGTACAGTTATTATCAAAGAATGTATAAATTATACCCCTTGGGGTCTATTTGCTTAAAGGGAGCCATAAAGCAAGAAACCCAAAGCATCCAATTTAAAAAAAGAAACCACTACACTGAGAAAGAGATGAGAAAAAACAGACACAGATCATGCATACAAGAGGAGTTGAGTCCTTAGATCCACTCCCTGGAGCAGATGGAGTACTAGGCCAAAGCCTTGATCTCAGTTCATCATATTAGCAGGGCAAAGCACAGCAAAACTCACAGAGACGACAGCCACTGGAGCAGTTCACAGCCTCAGTGCTGCAGACAGAACTGAACATCATTGGAGAGTGAGCAGAATCAGCGCCTCCAGTCCCAACCCTTGGGCTTTCCAGTCTGTCTGGTCCAAGCACTGGGCCCAGATCCCGGCACAGTGACACACCTGTACCGCACAACATGAAACCATTCTCGATCTCACCAAGTCAGCTCGGCGCCCGGATCCAAACCTGCACCCGGGTTAGGTGGATGGGTATCGAAACTCTTCTGCATTGACTACTCTCTGAATCACCTCCTCCAACTCCAACAACGATACCAACTCCGTCTGTGAGCACAACTTGAATGTATTGAACCTCGGCTTTGCTTTGCATCTGCATGACCTGTCATTCAAATCATCTTTGCCTCTGCTTGTTACTTCATTATTTGCAGTGATAACTTACTACAATTACTTCAGAAAATGTGCCATTAATAGTTGATTTTCTTGCCTTTTGAACTACTAGTGACCTGTCACATGCATTCGGTAGCATCACCTTAAACCAGAAGTTTAAATCAACAGCCCAAAATCCATAAGACGCACTCACAAATATCTTCTGTTGCCCAATACCTTTCACCAATCACATTTAACAATGGGGGAAAGATCTGTGAGCTCCAGAAACACATGTGAGACAGCCATCTACAGCCAACTCTGCACATTCCACTGGCAATGAAGCTGAATGTGCAGAGGTGATTGCAACCCACAGCAGATATTCTCACACGTTTTAATGCTGCAGAACATTGCATAATCTCTATGCCAATTTTTTTTTTCATTCCCCACATCAAAACAATTCCTGCTCTATATTGGATTGAAAACGAAATTTCTCTAAAATGCCCTTTCTCCATTATTGAACTCTAAATGGAATCTTTATTATATACTTAAGACAAAATACTCAATGAAGAAGAAAATAGTCAAAGCTTCTCCGTAACTTTAGTTGCATAAGAATAGAAGAGAAAGAGTAGGGTACACACAGGGTATTGGGAGACAGTGAAACAGAAATACTTTGTAGATCTGGTAGCATCAGTGTGGGAGAAGAAAAATCAACATTTCTGGCCATTGAGCCAAAACTTTACATCAACTCAATTTCAGTGTTATTTCTCTCTGCAGAAACACTGACTGGCCAGTTGAGTGTTTCTATCATTCCAGTATCTACAGTTCTTTGTTTTGTGATTATCCTGAGTGAAAAGTTAGTAAAAACTGTTCATAAATAGATCATAGAAGTAGCTAATTTATTTGAAACTCTGTGAAACATGAGTTGGACAACAAATAGAACACTGCATCTCATGCAAGTCACCTCAATTCCAAGAGGTATATGAAAATGTTAGATGGGTGCAGAAAAGAATGACTAGGATGTATACATATATGAAGGTCTTCAGCATCAGGGTTACGCTGGAATACATGAGATTGTTCCCCTTGAGCAAAACAGATTGAGACAAAATTTGATAGAATCTAGAAGATCAAAATTGGTTTAAAGGGAAAATATATAGAGGTTCTGATTGCTTAAGGAACAGGGGACACAGCTTTAAGTTTTTATTCAAGGGTGGAAAGGAAAAGAGCTTCTGTACTCAGTAAATAGTTACAATTTGGAGTACACTGCCATTCACAGTGGGGAAGGAAGAATGTTATCAAAGGGGAAGTGACCAGGCAGTTGAGGCAGAATAATTTGCAAGATTATAGGGACCGAACAGGGAATGAAGCCAATGAAAACCAGTCAGGAAAGTAATGCCCCTTTTCTGTGTCATGATTCTGTGATTTATATTTAAGTCAAGACACAATACCACAAAATACTCAAGGGAAGGTCACAATAAACCCTAACTATTACCTGCAGACATACAAACATGCATTTAGCAGCAAGAGTAACTGGATAGAAAGAGCAAACTCTCTCTTCTAAACTATGAACCTCATTCATCCAATTAAAAACCAGTTTACGCAGTACAGATGGACTCAAATCTAGAATCCTGTGTTTGCAGGACATGTAATGTGCATGTCGGGGCTCCTTTCATCAAGAAGACAAAAGACAGAGGAGTGATCCGATAGAAGCCTTTAAAATGATGAAGGATGTTTAAAGACCAGAAAATCAGAAAATGCAGATGCTCAAAATCTGAAATAAAACTGGGTAATAATCTGAGCATTCAGTAGATTGGGCGGCATTTGTGGAAAGAAAAAGCAGAGCTGACATTTCAGCCCAATGTAGCCTTCATCAGAACATATTGAAAAACACATGAAGAAGTTGCATCCATTTGTGGAAGTGATCAACAATCAAGGCAATTAGTCACCAATAAATTCATAAAAGGCTCTCGATCTTTAGCCAAGAAAATGACTAGAAATGACCCACCACAATGAGTAACTAAGACAGATTGCATAGAATTTTGGAATGAGGTGCTGTATAAATACGTAAGAGAGACAGAAATAGTAGGATATGCAGATGAGAAATGATAAAGAGGGTCAGGAATACAAGGTAACCAACATAGACAAGCTGGAGCAAACAGCCTGTCTCCATGAGGTAATTCCTACACCATTCTATGTAATATCCTCTAAGCCAGAATTCAGAATTAGTGGATTAATTCATCAGGGAGCTTTTTAGGTAATTTTTGCCATGTTAAATGACAAAAAGGAAACAGCGTCCAAAGCCTTAAAGCATATCGCAGAAGGTATCTAGTAACCGAAGCTGGGCTCTCACAGTAAGTCACAATACCACATTTTCTCCAGAAAGCCACCTGTGTGTTACTAAAACTTCAAAGGCTCGTGCACAAGGCTGTGGGTATTTGTCAGATTAACAAACACACACACACACACACACACACACATACACACAAAACCTCCTTGAACGCGCCTCGCACAAGTCACCCACAAAAAAAGCAACCAGCAAAGTATTGGGCTGCGGTAATTGGGAGTGTTTCCTGAAAACAAAAGTGACCCTTGCCTGATCCAGGCTGAATAATGTGGGACGTTCCTTTTCATTCGGCAAGGCTACCCGGGATTGTGAATAATAATAAAAAAAATTGCAAGGAAAAAGCACCGCTTTAATGAGGCAGGTGCAACCCCAGGTGTAATTTGCTGAACCTGCCACAAGAATGTGACAATTAAGCAGCACTTTCTTCCTTCTGAACAAAAAAACTTGAAGGGAGAAAACAAGGTGGCTCTTACATTTGGAGTTCATTATATAGCAAAAATCTGAGAAAGCCAAAAGGTTGTTTAAGTTTTGTTTCCTCCAGCAGTGAATCTTTAGACATTGCACTGTTAAGAGGATGGATTTTTTTTCAGTTCTTCTTAAGGCGTCACATGGTGTGGTTAACGCTCCAATACCGTAATAAGAATTAATTGGTTTATAAATTCATTTCTATCTTGAATTGAATTTTTAATTGCTTTTAATTGCACAGAAGGTATTTATAGGTCTGTTTGGTTTTATAATGCTATTTGTAAAGTCTAATCAGTAACCCCTATCGATCTGAATATTAGATTAGTGATAACCCACCTCTGAGAGCAAGGATTGGATCCCCACATATCACTCAGCACATCTTTCCAACTGGAGAAAGAATTACTTGTGCTTTGTCTCTACTTCCTTTTATCCAGCTGATCTTGAGCTTTTATTTTCTGCAGTAATTCTTGATGAGGCGCCATATCAAGTACCTTCAGGAGATCAAATTCTAGCAATCCACTAGTGCCCCTCTATCCAGAGCACACAATAAATTGTCAAACATGATTTTTGCTGATTTTACCTCATCTACCATCTAATAATAGCTTCTAGCATTTTGTTTTATGGCACAAAGGAGTTAGCTTAGCTATGTTTCAATCAAATGGAACTTTCCATGAATCTGGAGTTATCGAACATTTAAAACCAATACGTTACCTGTCTCACTGACCAGGAGCATGGGTAGCAAATGACACCTGTTCCCTGGACATGCAAGAGCTAAGTTCACTGAGGAGAGGAGTGATCGTTGAGGAAGAGGTGTATGGCAAAGGACACAAGCAGCAACTTGTAAACGCATAAGTATCAGTGGCACAAGATGCTAGAAGTTTTGAGCAACACACACAAAATGCTGGAGGACCTCAGCAAGTCAGACAGCATCTGTAGAGGGGCATAAACTGTCAACATTTCCGACCAAGACTCTTCATAATAATTGCCTGACTTGCTGAGTTCTTCCAGAATTTTGTGTGTGTTGCTGAAATATAACTATCATGGATGATAAGGTAACTGAGAGAAGTTTGGAACACTCAGGCCTGGGACTGGAGCAGAGCTGTGAATGTGAAAGAACTGAAACTGCCCAAGGATTTTGTACAACATACTGCATCAGATACTAGGCTTCAAGTCAAAATGATACCATGGTTCTAAATTCACATTTTTATTGCACCTCATCACATCCTTAGAATGCAACTCACAGACATCTAGTTTGCTTTCGAATTGTGGTCAGCTTTGTTATGTCAACCAATGTGTGCACACGATCACACAGGCACAATGGAATGAATGAAAAATTAGTTAACTTTGGTAGCTGGTTTACGGACGTGTACTGACTATGTATGAAGTATTCCTAGTATACGTATTTTCTCTGGATCTTTTACATCTACCTGAAAAGGCACGTCAGTTTAACCATCCCATAGCTATGACAAGGAACTATAAAAGGACAAAAAAGGGCAGAAGTTAAAAGAATTCCCAGAATGAAGTGTAGAAAGTTTGTTAAAGAGAAAAGAGGGTGCTAAGTTAAAGGGATGAGGAAGATGAAAGGGAGTACTAACCCCTGCAGGGAGATCTGCACACATCCACGTGATATGCAGTGTATCTGTAAACCAAAAAAGATGGGTACAGTATTTTTGTACAATAAAGCTGAATTTTAAAGCATGCAAGTGCAAGGGAAGCTGGTCAACTGCCAGCCAAAGCTTAATTTATTTCCTGTATTTTTGTAAAACTGCAACAAGCTATTATATATGAATTATACACATCTTACATTATAAGTGCAATAAGAGTTCAAGAAGTGATTGCAAAGCACTTTAGGCTACTCTGAAATTTTGAAAAGTGTTCTACAAATGCAAGTCATTATGCACCATGTAAATATTCATTTATCTGTGGAAGCCTACATCTCCTTTGAAAAAGAATGATTTACATACCTCCTCCTTACCTCCTTACTCCTTCTTACCCCATCCCTGATATATTTAGCTTTTGTCCCCCTCCTCCCTTTTTTTTTTCTCTCTTTCTGCCCGTCACTCTGCCTGTTCTCCATCTCCCTCTGGTGCTCCCCTCCCCCTTTCTTTCTGCCTAGGCTTTCTGTCCCATGATCCTTTCCCTTCTCCAACTCTGTATCCCTTTCGCCAATCACCTTTCCGGCTCTCAGCTTCATCCCACCCCCTCCGGTCTTCTCCTATCATTTCGGATTTCCCCCCCCCCCTCCTACTTTCAAATCTCTTACTATCTTTCCTTTCGGTTAGTCCTGACGAAGGGTCTCGGCCTGAAACATCGGCAGCACTTCTCCCTATAGATGCTGCCTGACCTGCTGCATTCCACCAGCATTTTGTGTGTGTTGCATGTACATACCTGTTATTTGAGGTACAAAACCCAAAAGAGCTATCTGTTTTCACATGCCGGATTATTTTTGAATTACCTGCTGGCTATGGGGTTGACAGCCTTCTTTGGGGTAATGACAACCAGTTTTTTTCCAGCTTTCCTAATTGTCATGTATGCATGAGTTTATTGATCCCTGCCACAGTAGGAATCTGGGCAGCATAATCAGCTAAACATTGGCCACAGGTTCAAGTGCAGGGCACACTGATAGGATTAAAGGCTCCCACATGAAATGGATTTATGTGGTCTCAGTCCAGTTCCCATTTGGCATCAGAAGGCTGCTTCTAATTGGTCAACACACACAAGTTGCAGGAGGACCTCAGCAAGTCAAACAACATCTAGACAGGGGAATGGACAGCCTGGAATGGAATGTTGGGCTGAGACCCTTCATCAGGACTAGAATAAGAGGTGGACGGCGGGGAAGGAATACAAGCCGGCAGGTGATAGGTGAGACCGTGTGAGGAGAACGGTAGCTGGGAGGGGGAGGGGTATGAAATAAGAAGCTGGGTGGGGATAGATGGATGAGGTAAAGTGGTGAAGAAGGACTCCAATAGGAGAGGACAGTGAATCATGGAAGAAAGGGAAGGAGAATGATAACCGGGGGAATTGGTGGGCAGGGGAGAAGAAGAGAAGGGGGTGTGATTGTAATCAAAATTGGAAATGTAAAGAAGAGGGGGGGTGACAAGTTACCTGAAGTTGGAGAAATTGATGTTCATGCCATAGGTTGGAGGCTACCTAGATGGAATATTAGGCATTGCTCCTCCAACCTTAGCTTGGCCTCATCATGACAATAGAGGAGGCCATGGACAGAGAATTCAGAATGGGAATGGGAAGTTGAATTGAAATGGGTAACTACCAATAGATCCCGCCTTTTGCAGCGTACACAAAGAATGTTCTCAACAAAGCAGTGTTCCAATCTGCTTTGGATCTCATCAACGTAGTGGAGGATGCACTGGGAGCATCAGATGTAACCCCAAAGGCTTGCTGGTGAAGTGTTGTCTCACCTGGAAGGACTACTGGGAGCCCTGAATGGTGGTGAGGGAGGAGGTGTAGAGGCAGGTGTAGCACTTGTCATATTTGCTGGTACAAGAAGATGATTAATGAGGAGGAACAAATGGACAAAGGAATCATGTAGAGAGCAATCCCTGTGGAAAGCAGAGATGAAGGTGGGGGAGGGAGAGATGTATTTAATGGTAGGATTAGATTCGAGATGGTAGGAGCTATAGAGAATGATGTGCTGGACATGGAGACTTTTGGGGTGGTAGTTAAGGAAGGGCAAGATAGGGTAAGAGCAGATGTGTGGAAAATGGACAAGGTCCAATTTAGGGCGGCATCAATGATGGTAGAAGGGAAACCATGTTCTTTGAAAAGGAAGACATTTCTGATGTTCTAGAATGGAAAGCTTCAACCTGTGAACAGACAGAGAAACTGAGAGAAGGCAATATCTTTACAAGTGACGGGGTGGGAAGAGGTATAGTCAAGATAACTGTCAGTCAGTAGCTTTATAGAAGATGCAAGTGAATGGCCTGTCTCCAGAGATGGAGATAGAGAGAGCGAGTAAGGGTAGAGAGGTGTCAGAGATGGATCAAGGAAATTTGAGGGCAGGGTGGAAATGACAGGGAAAGTTGATGAAATTGACGAGCTCAGCATGGGTGCAAGAAGCAGCACCAAATCAGTCTAATCGGTAGGTTCACTTAGAGGGAGTGGCTAAGGTGGAAAACCATTGCATTGATTCAGATGAGATATATTACTACCAAAAATCTGGTTATTTCATAATTTACCTGGGAATAATTAAGCTTTTTTAGTATTAATATCCTTCACTTACCTTGGTACAGCTATGAAAAATAATTTACTATTAACATAGAGCCCAGTCATAGCATAGTTTATCAGACCTTGCATGAGATTCAAACTGAGGAGAAAATTCTATTGTCACTTTGTTGTTTTGGACGGTGTTTTTGCATACAGCCAAGTATTTTCCTGTTAGTTTCCCATTATACTCATCTTCTTTCTGTTTTACCAGATCCTAGTCAGATTCAAGGAAGCATTTACTGTCTGACTAAATGTTCTTCATGAAGCCTTGCAAGCCACCCCGCCAACAATTATGAAATAAGCAGCCTATTATATATGCAGAGTCCATGTCCTCTCTAACTACAATGATTACACTTCAAAAAGTACACTTAATTAACTGCAGTGTGCTTTGTGATGTACTACGTTTATAAAAGGCGTTTTGTAAATGCAAGTCATTCTTTCAACCTAAATAGTATTCCACCTTACAAAGGCCTTTACTTCCTGCTTGGTTAGAAGTACAAAATAATGTTCAGCGTAAAATTAAACAGATCATGATACCTTTCAACAAGAGGACAATCAAACCAGGTTTACTGACAAACATCCAATAAGAAGCCTGCCCTATGAGGCCAAAACAATAGGCAAAAATAAAGCCTTCAAACTATGTCATGTTCACCAAATATCCTTACCAAAATATTGAACTCTCTTTAAGAATAGTTGTATAAGCAATATTTAAAGTCAAGAGTATATATATATCATTAAATAAGTAGTGCAAATAGAGAACAAAACATAGTGAGGTACTGTTCATGGGCTGGTTTATTGTGCATTCAGAAATCTCATGGTGGAAAGGAATAAGCTGCTCTTAAAACATGAGTGAGTGTCCTGAGACTCCCGTATATCCTTCCTAATGGTAGCAATGAAAAGTGGGCATGTCCTGAGTGAAAGTGAATATTGAATCTCAGTGAGTGAGAAGAGAGTGGTACCGAATGTGAGTGTCAGCAACAAAGCTGTGGTGTCTTCTTCTTGGCTCCTGAGCTTCCAATGGAGCATAGGCCATCAGTGATCTCCCACCTCCATCATCCTCTGTTCTGAGCCAGTTTCTAGAGGGTGGACCAGGAGTGTCTCTATCGTCTCATTTCAGCTTTCACACCTCTCCTTCGTGTGTTCTTTGGTTAGTCAATTTTCCTTTTTCCTTGGAGATTCCATTTTAATGTCTGCCCATTACCTGTTTGTCTCCTGCATTACCCTTGCCTATTTGGCACTAAGATCTCCCATGACAATGGTCAGTTCTCTTTCCTTCCCTCTACTGATGACTCCACTGAGTGCTTTATAAAACTCATCTTTGTCTTCTTCCTTATTGTCGTTTGCTGGTGCCTAAAAACGAATAGCTCAAGCTGTTACCTTCTTGTCTTCTTGGATTTAAAGCTGGCAGTGAGGATTGTGGAGATCATGGCTCTATGTGCTTCTGGTGGCATCGTGACAGCTACACCCTCTGTGTGTGGGGCATCTTTGCTCTGATAGCCTGAGTAGTACTTAACCCGTCTGTCAGTCAAGACTCTGCAGATGACATCCATCTTGTCTCACTCAGTCTAAGAACTGACAATTTGTAGTTTTTCACCTCATTTGCTATGATGGTGGATTTTCCGGCCTAGTGCATGGTGCTCACATTCCAGTTACTAAGATAGATATGGACTTGAGGTGACAAAAGAGTTGTTGGCTTTGCAGGATCCTGATGACTTTCTCTACGCTGTGTGATGTGCCCACTTGCTGATGAACCTCTTGTCACAAAGCCGACAGTATATTTGGAGTTCATCAATGTTTCTGTAATCCATCGTATTGACTGTACAGGGGATTGGCCTGTAGAGCTTGACCAGGGCCCGGTTGGCGGGCCTTGCTCGCTTCCCCCTCTCACAGAGGGGATGTTAGCTTGAACTTTGAGAGGTAAAGCTGTGGTGTCACATGAGGTTAATACAGTCTGGAATCAATGCTGTTAGTTACCAGCTTCCACCATCATGCACCTGATCTGATTTCTGAATGTCCATGATTCCCAAAAGTAGAACACACATTTCTGGGATTTATACATTATCATGGTGCACATGAATAACATTTTATTTATGTTTTACCTTGTCCGTTATCCACACTTTTAGGTAGGATGGATTAGAATCCTCCAGAAGTTCCAACCTGCCATTGCTTCAAGTATTGAACTGTGGTGAACTACATATAGCTGTCTGGACACACCCCCTGCTGACTGCTCCTGTGGCTCCTCCCACAGACCCCTGTATAAAGGCAATTGAGGTCTGAGTCCAGCCTCTGTCTCCAGGATGTAGTATGGTGGTCAACCACTGCTTGTTCCTTATTCCAGTCAATAAAAGCCGATGCCCTCGCCTTTACGTTTCAGAGTGAGTTATTGATGGTGCATCAATTTTATTGACTGGAAGAAGGAACAAGCAGTGGTTGACCATCATACTACATCCTGGAGAAATCTAAACCACAAGCGGGGTCAAGCAGTGCTGCGTGTGAGACGTGGGGGCTGCCATCTTGCCTGCCCGGATGTGGGCGGCCATCTTTGTTGACGACAACATGCCCCGCCCCAGACCCACCAGTGTTTACCGGGCACCAAGACGGCAGTTCAACTCTGGCCACCGTAACCCTCGATCAAAGCACCCCACAAAAGTTTGCAAGGTCAATGATGGACATCCTGGTGGAGGGGCACAGGACTAGCTGCCTGTTTGACACGGGCAGCACTGAGAGTTTTATTGACCCGGACACAGTGCAACGCTGCAGACTCGTGACACGGCCGGTAAGCCAGAGGGTCACCTTGGCTTCTGGGTCATATTCCACAGACATCCGGGTGGGTTGTGTAGCGACATTGATGGTGCAGGGCACAGAATATCGGAACTTTGCGCTACTGGTCATGCCTCAACTGTGCGTACCTGTGCTATTGGGGCTGGACTTCCAGAGACATCTCAAAAGTGTGACTATGGCATATGACGGGCCCCTCCCACCACTCATTGTCAGGAATCCTCAGTTTGGTGGGACTTCGCCATATACCCAACTACTGACCACATACACACACTGACCCACACATCCCACCCAGCACCATGCCGACAGCTGCGCTACCAACACCACTTGCAGCCTCTCCACCCTCAAGATCCCTCCCCCATCGCTGTTCGCCAACCTAACCCCCGACTGTAAACCTATGGCAACTAAAAGCAGGAGGTACAGCGCGGGGGACAGGGCCTTCATTCAGTCGGAGGTGCAGCGGCTGCTCAGGGAGGGGATCATTGAGCCAAGCACAAGCCCTTGGCGGTCCCAGGTGGTTGTTGTTCGGACTGGGCAGAAAAATAGGATGGTCGTGGACTATATTCAAACCATCAATAGGTTCACGCAGCTTGACGCGTACCCCCTGCCCCGCAACGCGGATATGGTCAACCAGATAGCTCAGTACAAGGTGTACTCGACAATAGATCTGAAATCCGCTTATCACCAGCTCCCCATCAACCCAGAGGACCACCCCTACACTGCCTTCGAGGCGGGCGGCAGGCTCTATCACTTCTTGCGCGTCCCATTTGGTGTCACAAATGGTGTCTCTGTCTTCCAGAGGGAAATGGACCAGATGGTAGACCAGTGCCAACTGAAGGCCACATTTCCCTATCTGGATAACATCACCATCTGTGGTCATGACTGGCCGGATCACAACGCCAACCTCCAACGATTTTTCCAAGTGGCCGAAGCCCTGAACCTTACTTATAGCAGGGATAAGTGTGTGTACAGAACCACCCGACTCACTATCCTTGGGTATGTCATGGAGAACGGGGTCATTGGTCCTGATCCCGACCTTATGCGCCCCCTGTTAGAACTCCCTCTTCCCACCACTCTCAAAGCTCACAGACGGTGCCTGTTTTTTTTTCCTATTACGCCCAATGGGTCCTCCATTACGCAGACAAGGGCCCGCCCCCTGGTCAAGTCTACCACGTTTCCCCTCTCTGCTGAGGCCTGCGCGGCCTTCAGCTGCATTAAAGGGGACATTGCCAAAGCAACGATGCATGCGGTGGACGAGACCATTCCCTTCCAAGTAGAGAGTGATGCCTCCGATTTCGCGCTGGCTGCTACCCTCAATCAGGCAGGCAGGCCAGTAGCATTCTTTTCTCGTACCCTTCAAGGCCCTGAGATTCGGCACTCCGTGGTGGAGAAAGAAGCCCAGGCCATAGTGGAAGCTATTAGGCACTGGAGGCGCTATCTCGCCAGCAAAAGGTTCACCTTGCTGACCAACCAGCGCTCGATTGCATTCATGTTCAGCAACCAACAGCAGGGCAAAATCAAAAATGATAAAATTTTGCGGTGGAGAATAGAACTCTCCACCTACAACTATGACATCCTGTACCGGCCTGGCAGACTCAATGAGCCCCCTGATGCCCTATCCCGGGGAACGTGTGCTAGCGCACAGCTCAACCAGCTATACGCCCTTCATGCACATCTTTGCCATCTGGGGGGTCACCCGATTTTACCATTTCGTGAAAGTCCGGAACCTACCGTACAACCTTGAGGACATCAGGATGATGACCAGGGACTGCCAAATCTGCGCTGAGTGCAAACTGCACTTCTACCATCCTGAAACGGCGCAACTTATCAAGGCCACCCGCCCTTTCGAGCGACTGAGTGTTGACTTTAAGGGCCCCCTTCCCTCCACCGACCACAATGTCTATTTTCTCAATATTATCGATGAGTACTCGCGGTTCCCCTTTGCCATCCCTTGCCCTGACACCACTACCATGTCTGTCATAAAAGCCCTGCACCAGCTCTTCACTCTATTCGGATATCCCTGCTATATCCACAGTGATAGAGGGTCCTCCTTTATGAGTGACGAGCTGCGCCGGTACCTGCTAGCTAGGGGCATTGCTACTAGTCGGACCATGAGTTATAATCCCCGGGGAAATGGACAGGTGGAGAGGGAGAATGCCACAGTGTGGAAGGCCACACTTTTAGCCCTTAAGTCAAAAGGGTTGCCAGTCTCTCGATGGCAGGAGGTCCTCCCTGAGTCACTCCACTCTATCCGCTCCCTGTTATGTACGTCCACCAATGCCACCCCTCATGAGCGCCTATTCTCTTTTCCCAGGAAGTCTGTCACTGGGACCACCCTACCAGTTTGGCTGATGTTCCCAGGGCCAGTGCTGCTCCGGAAACGTGAGGAGTAATAAATACTCCCCGCTGGTCAAGAGGGTTCACCTTCTACATGCGAACCCCCAGTATGCCTACGTGGTCTTACCTGATGGGCGAGAGGACACAGTCTCCATTCGCGACCTGGCGCCCGCAGGAGCAGCAGACCACTACCCCGAACACTCCACAGTAACTATGAACCCTGTACCCGAGGTGACACCGCGCACACCAAGCCCTACACAGACTCCTCACGAGACTCATATACCAGGCGCCTCGCACACACGATAGGGATCACTGACGCCTAGTGGGCTGACACCTCCATTTAGGCTGGAACCAGCACAACCTCCGTCTCCGGTGCAAGCACCACCGGCACCTGTGCAATCACCACCACCGGCACCTGTGCACTCACAGCCGGTGCTACGTAGATCGCAGCGACAGATTCGATCACCTGATAGACTTAATCTGTAAATATACTTATAAGAAACTTTGCCACATGGGGACTCTTTTTAAAAACAAAGGGGGGTGAATGTGGTGAACTACATATACCTGTCTGGACACGCCACCCCGCTGACTGCTCCTGTGGCTCCTCCCACAGACCCCTGTATAAAGGCGATTGCGGTCTGAGTCCAGCCTCTGTCTCCAGGATGTAGTATGGTGGTCACTCACTGTTTGTTCCTTCTTCCAGTCAATAAAAGCCGAGATCTCGCCTTTATGTCTCAGAGTGAGTTTTTGATGGTGCATCATGAACAAAATAAGAATTCAAGGTTTACTTGCTTTTGGGTTATCCCCTCCCTTCCTGTGGGTACAGCATTGCAACAAATTGCCAAAGCCTCCTGATTCCGCAATCCTCACTTCTGGAACATGGTGGCTTTAAAAAAGTATTTTGCTGTCCAAAATCCAAACTCTGTAAAGTATTCATTGCGCCTCATTATCTCTGCTCATCTAGGAGAAACTGGCAGTTTAAACCAGTATAACCAGTCCAAAATCTGTAAAGACAGTAAACAGTGTTAAACAGTCCAACGCTGTTGAGAAAGTGTTGAAAGGTAAAGGGCCTGTGCTGACTTATGTCATGAGAGCATCTGTGATGGCACTCAATCAGCTCCCTTCCCACACACTAGGGTGCCTACTCTTAAAAACCCGAATGGATGAGAAGCATTGTGGAAAATCCTGAAACGTTCTAGATTTTTGCTTTTCTAAATATAAAATACTTGCTGGAATGTTAACAAAGTTCAAAGTTTAATTTAAATTTATTATCAAAGTACAAGTGTATATGTATGTCGCCAAATACTACCCTGAGATTCATTTTCTTGCAGGCATTCATAGTAATTGAAAAGAATGCAACCGAATCAATTTTAAAAAACTGCACACAAAGATGTGCTCAATGGCGGGGAGGGCTTTACCTGTGATGGACTGGGGTGTATCTGCCACATTTTGTAGGCTTTTTTATTCTTGGGCATTGGAGTTTCTATACCTGTATGTGATGCAACCAATCAGGATGCTTTCCTCTGTGCATCTATAGAGGTTTGTCAGGATTTTAAATGACATGCCAAATCTATGCAAACTTTGAAGAAAGTAGAGGTGTCTTTGAGAAAGTTTTACTGCGAGGCAAAAGGTAATTAGATTGCTGCATCTTTTATGTCTGTGAATGGTTTCTTCCCTCTGGTTTAGGATCACTTACTTCCCTTCCAGTTCTACAGGTTCAGATGAAGCCAGTCTGGACTCCCAAAATACCTACCACAGTTGGGGCTAGAGCTTCTAATGGACAGGGTGATAAAAACTCATTGTTTAAGTTTTAAGTTTTGAATCCAAAACAAAACTTATATCTTCTCAGTGCATTACAGTTCAATAAATCTTTAATAAACTCTTTGCACCTTTGGAGACTATTCATTGGAAACTTGATCACAAATTACTTAAAACAAGTCAAAATTCCATTCCTACTGCATAAATAAAGATAGATCCTTATCTCCTTGACATTGATTTGGCAACAGTTGAAATAAAATGGAAGCTCCCTTCAGATCTGAGGCTTGTTATACTTTTCAACTGGCAATTAACATGTTTACTTAAATGCTTCTTGTGTTTGCCAAGCCCAAAACCAAGTCGACAGAGGATACATGTATGATAAAACGGCGAACGAGACTCAAAGTATTCCGCTTACCAAGTATAGCAATACTGTATGTACATTTAAGAAATTATGAGTAATAACAGTGTGGTCGTTTTCAAGCCTGCTGTCCACTCAGACCCAGCTGAAGCTAGCAAGGTGAGTGAGCAAGAAACACATTTTCAAGTACCAGCAGCCACCAGGGTTGGAATTTGGAAGGAGATCAGACTCAAGTTTAATATTACTGACATACATTGTGAAATCTGTTGTTTTGTGATAGCAGTACTATGCAATTAATAAAAAATCTACCACAAGTTCCGATAAAAAATAAACAGTGCAAAAGAGGATTTGTGAGGTAATGTTCATGGCATCATTGACTCTTCGGAAATCTGATGAGAGAGGGGAAGAAGCTGTTCCTAAATCATTGAGTGTACATCTTCAGGCTTCTGTACTTCCTCTCTGATGGCAGTAATGAGAAGAGGGCATGACCTGGGTGCCAAGGGGCCTTGATGATGAATATTACCTTCTTGAAACAGTGCTTTTTGAAGATATCTTTGATGGTGGGGAGGCTTGACCTGTGAAGGAGCTGGAAGAGTCTCTGGCCCTCTGGCATCAATTTCAATCCTGTGCATTGCAATCTCCTCACCAGGCAGCGATGCAACGTTAGAATGCTCTCCGCCATACATCTGTAGAAACTGGTGACATGCAAAATCTCCTCTGTCTCCTGATGAAGAATGGTCCTTTCCCCATGCATTTCCTAAGATAAAGATAAAGTCCATGAAAGCTTAAAGTATTCTCACTGTTGTTCAGGGTCTCAATTTGTCATTCTTCCATCTTCTGTAGCTTTGTGATGTGTTGTTTCCTTGTGTTGTTTTCATTTTCCTGTAAAGATTGTGTATGATTTATGCTTTTATTTTTGTTATATATCTGATGGTGTGTGCCTATGATCTGCCTTCATCACTATCACCCAGTAGCATTCATAACTACAGTGATGAAATGCTTTGAGAGGTTGGTCATGTCTAGACTGAACTCCTGCCTCAGCGAGGACCTGAACCCACTGCAATTTGCCTGTTGCCACAATGGCAGATGCAATTTCAATGGCTCTTCACATGGCCTGGCCTTAGACCACCTGGATGACACAACACCTGTGTCAGGATGCTGTTCATCGACTACAGCTCAGCATTTAACACCATCATTGCCATTATCCTGATTGAGAAGTTACAGAACCTGGGTCTCTGTACCTCCCTCTGCAATTGGATCCTCGACTTCCTAATCAGAAGAGCACAATCTGTGCGGATTGGTGATAGTATCTCCTCCTTGCTGACGATCCATACTGGTGCACCTCAGGGGTGTGTGCTTAGGCCATTGCTTTACTCTCTCTATACCCACGACTGTGTGGCTAGGGATAGCTCAAGTACCATCCATAAATTTGCTGATGATACATAATTGGTGGTAGAATTTCAGTTGGAGATGAGAAGGTGCACAGGAGTGAGATATACCAACTAGTGGAGTGGTGCCACAGCAACACCTTGCACTCAATGTCAGTAAGACGGAAGAGCTGATTGTGGATTTCAGGAAGAGTAAGACAAAGGAGCACATACCAGTCCTCAATGAGGGATCAGAAGTGGAGAGAGTGAGCAGTTTCAAGTTCCTGGGTGTCAAGATCTCTGAGGACCTAACCTGGTCCCAACATATCGATGCAGTTATAAAGAAGGCAAGGCAGTGAGTATATCTCAGTAGGAGTTTGAAGAAATTTGGCATGTCAATGAATACACTCAAAAACTTCTATAGATGTACTGTGGAGAGCATTCTGACAGACTGCATCACTGTCTGGTATGGGGGCACAGGACTGAAAGAAGCTGCTGAAGGTTGTAAATCTCATCAACTCCATCTTGGGTACTAACTTACAAAGTGTTCAGGACATCTTCAAGAAGCAGTGCTCAGAAAGGCAGCATCCATTATTAAAGACCTCCAGCACCCAGGGCCATGCCCTTTTCTAACTATTACCATCAGGTAGGAGGTACAGAAGCCTGAAGGCACACACTCATCAATTCAGGAACAGCTTCATCCCCTCTGCCATCGGTTTCCTAAATGGACATTGAACCCGTGAAGACTACCTCACTTTCTAACATATATTATTTCTGTTCTTTGTGATTTTTATCTATTCAATTTACACATACTATAATTTATTTATTTACTTATTATTATTATTTTTTCTTTTTCTATATTATGTATTGCATTTGAACTGCTGCTACTAAGTTAACAAATTTCACGACATATGCCGTTGATATTAAACCTGATTCTGATTCTGAAATAGGATTTTCATTGCACCTGTGCATACATATACTTGTCCTTATGACAATAAACTCAACTTTGATTTTGACTTTGCTCTGTCAAGTGAGGCTAAGCAGGCTGACTCAGTATTGTGGAGTGTTTAGATGAATGAGTGGTGATCGTGTTAAGACATTTTAGATCCAGGCGGGGTATGACAGGGTAAAAGTGGAAGTGCATTATAAGGGGACACAGTTACAAAATAAGAGGCAAGCATTTAAAGTTATTTTGCTTAAGGTTAATGAATCTCTGGAATTCTCCGCCACAGAAGGTTGTGAAGGCTAAATCACTGGAAGTACTTCATGAGGTGGTGGATAATTTTTTAAAAAGTGAAGGAGATGAGGACTACAGAACAGAAAAGGAACTGGGGCCAACATTTAGTAGATCCCATGATCATATTGAACAGTAGGGCAGACTTGAGGGATCTGGTGGCCTAATCCTGGTCCTGTTGTCCTGTATTCTGGAAAGTTCCATTCCTGCTAACCGCCCCCCCCCCCCCACCCACCCACCCACCCCGGAAGTGCCCTTGAGAAGGAAGTCTATGGGAGTCTGCAATTTAAGCAAGGGCTGGTGCATTCTGGCCTTAATCTGAACATCACTTAGGCTCCCAATGACAATAACCATCATTCAACAGTGTCTCCTTATTCAGCAAGGTGTTAACTTTTACACCATTCAGACTCTAATCTTCTCCAGCCCCTGATACCTCAGAAGTTGAAACAAAGACAAAAAGACTGACTTAAGAGAAGCAGCAAGAGAATTCCTGATCTTGAAGCAGTGCTTTGTGACCTGATTTTGCACTGATACCAAGGAACCAGTTATAAATAATTCAAAACACTTAAAGAGCTTGGCTTTTCTTGTAAAAGTGCAGAAGGGTCCTTGAAGAATTTGAAGCCAGGAATGCAGCACTACAGGTTTCTGTTGGGTTAGATCACCAGTGGAAGCTCGAGGAAAGCCACAGCTGAAGTAGGACTGACAGGGTGTGTCACTGGGCGCAGGCCCCTAGGAATTGGGTGTGTGTAGCATTATTATTATTATTAACCACTTCCTGGGTGGCAAAGGGAAATTATAGTGTATAATACAGTTAACAAAAGAGCTGGTAAGAGGTAATGCAAGGAGGCAAGTGTGTTTTCTCTGGATGTGTGTTGGAGAAGAATAAGAAAGGTGTACATTTACAGTGTGGAGACTGTGATCAAAAAGCTACTCTCCCAGCATGAAGTTTGCACCTTCGATGCATCGAATCTGTCATGTTGTTGTGTTCACTCACCTATAACTACCAATGGGACCCTAAGCCAGGAGACAGAACAAAGCCCGAACTCAAAAAAACCTATCATTCAGTAAAACCACACAACTACAAAAATCTCAATCTCACACTCAAAACTCATCAACAAGAACATTTGAGACATTCATAGGGACAACAATCTATCAGTGAAAGCCCGCCTGGGATTGGTTGTCAGCTGACCAATAGCCGTTACACAGGATCAGGATCAGGTTTATTATCACTGGCATAAGTCATGAAATTTATTAACTTTATCCAACTGCTCAGCTGCAGATACTCAACTGCAAAATTCAAATTCTGATAATTGATGACTAGGTGTATGCAGCACATATAGCTCTAACATTGTAATAATTGATCATGAGACTCTGGGGCTGCTAAATTCTTAAAGCACTGCATGCCTTCAACTGAGCACATTGGTGATACACTTTTAAATGGTTAAACTTGGCCACACAGGAGCACTTCAAAGAATAATCCACTTTTAAACTGCATGCTTCAAGAGGTTGGGTGCTCCAGAAGTTGGTGCTTTAAATTTGAAGCACCATAAACCATGGAGAAATTAGAGGAATTAGAGGATAGACTGGTGTCTTAAGCCTGAAGCCTCCACTCCACATTCGAAGGACAGTAATATAGACATGCGACATTCATGGACTGGGCCAGGCTTCCCCTCCAACAGGCCAGTGTGGATGTAGGTGCGTGGCTTCCCCAGGGTCAGTGAGTTTTCTGAGTTCCAGTCAAAATTCCATGTGGACAAAATAAACAAGGTCTGCTGGCTCCTTGGATCCAGAGAGCTGGATTTCAAGGCCTAATGTTTGGGGCCCAATCGTTGGTGAGTCTGGAGTTCAAGTCCTGCAGTTCGGTGATCGGCGTGTCCTGCCGTCAATACCGAGGATCAACTTGCTCGGAGCCCCGCGGCTCCGCTGGTGAAGTCGAAGGCTCTGTGTCTGTAGGGCCAAGTCTGAATCCGCGTTCACTGGCGGCTGGAGGCCAAAAAGGGAGGTCTATCTTGGGGTTAAAGGACTATGTACGTGGGTGGGTGTGAGGGAGGAACTAGGCTCTTTTTGCTGTTGTGTTGTGTTTTGTTATTTTCTGTATTGTTCTGCTGAGCACCATCGGACTGGAGTGTGAATTCCCAGAACATCCTCGGGTGTGTTGGTTGTTAACAATGGCTGTCGATTCTGCTCTCTCCTTTTATTTGTTACTGTTTTGATGATTTTTGCATGGGGCGGCATACAGATAATGAGCAGCACAGCTCTAGATTGACCTGAACTGAATATACCTGGGCTTCTTTGATGTTCTGTTTTATATTCCATGTTTTCACTCTTTTTGTGCCATGTGCATGATCTGTTTTTTTGTGCATTGGGGCGGTTTGACATCTTTCTCTGAACAGGTTCTGTGGTTTTCTCTGTTTCATGGCTGTCTGTGGGAAAGTGAATCTCAGGAAGAATCAAAGTTAGCAAATAATAAGTAGTATATTTTCACGGTGATGGACTAAGTGGTTAGATCAGTGGTTTAGGTTTAGCTAAGACAATGATGGAACCAGGAAGTCTCACCTATTCTAGTTTAAAGGTGTCTGAATTTTTACACTAAAACTTCTTGTATTATTATTGCACCAAGTAGCTTCACTGCAAATAAAGGGCTCCCACTGCCAGTGTCAGGTTTATCACCGACATATGATAATTGTTGCAACACACACAAAATGCTGGTGGAACGCAGCAGGCCAGGCAGCATTTATAAGAAGAAGCACTGTTGACATTTCGGGCCGAGACCCTTTGTCAGGACTAACTGAAAGGAAAGATAGTAAGAGATTTGAAAGCAGGAGGGGGAGGGGAAATGCAAAATGATAAGAGAAGACCGGAGGGGGTGGGGTGAAGCTGAGAACTGGAAAGGTGATTGGCAAAAGGGATACAGAGCCGGAGAAGGGAAAGGATCATGGGACGGGAGGCCTAGGGAGAAAGAAAGGGGGAGGGGAGCACCAGAGGGAGATGGAAAACAGGCAGAGTGATGGGCAGGGAGAGAACAAAAAGGGGAGGGGAGAAATAAATAAATAAGGGATGGAGTAAGAAGGGGAGGAGGGGCATTAACGGAAGATAGAGAAGTCAATGTTCATGCCATCAGGTTGGAGGCTACCCAGCCAGTATATAAGGTGTTGTTCCTCCAACCTGAGTGTGGCTTCATCTTGACAGTAGAGGAGGCCATGGACAGACATATCAGAATGGGACGTGGAATTAAAATGTGTGGCCACTGGGAGATCCTGCTTTCTCTGGCGGACAGAGCGTAGGTGTTCAGCGAAACAGTCTCCCAGTCTGCGTTCGGTCTCACCAATATATAAAAGGCCACACCGGGAGCACCAGACACAGTATACCACACCAGCCAACTCTCAGGTGAAGTGTCGCCTCACCTGGAAGGACTGTTTGGGACCCTGAATGATGCTGGCCTCCTGTCCCATGATCCTTTCCCTTCTCCAGCTCATTATCCCTTTTGCCAATCACCTTTCCAGCTCTTAGCTTCACTCCACCCTCTCCGGTCTTCTCTTATCATTTTGCATTTCCCCCACTCCCTTCTACTTTCAGATCTCTTACTATCTTTTCTTTCAGTTAGTCCTGACAAAGGGTCTCTGCCCGAAACGTCGACAGTGCTTCTCCCTATAGATGCTGCCTGGCCTGCTGTGTTCCACCAGCATTTTGTGTGTGTTGCTTGAATTTTCAGCGTCAGCAAATTTCCTCGTGTATGTTAATTGTTGCTTAGTGGAAACAGCACAGTGCAAGACATAAAAAAAACTATACATTACAATAAAAAAAAACAAATTAATAGTGAGCCAGTGTTCATGAGTTTTCGGATTGTTCAGAAATCTGATGGTGGAACAAAAAAAATCTATTCCTAAAATATTGAGTGTGCACCTTTAGGCTCCTGTACCTCCTTCCTGATGGTACTAGTGGGAAGGGAGCATGTCCTGTTTGGTGGAAGTCCTTCATGATGGATGTCACCTTTTCGAATCACTGGCTTTTGAAGATGTTCTTGACAGTGGAGAGGTTTGTCCGCCCATGGTGGAGTTGGCTGAATCTACAGCCACTACAGCCTCTTTTGATCCTGTGTATCAGAGCATTCATTCCAGCCTAGATCATTTACCCTGAGGCTCAAGCTCTGACTCCAACAAGAGGACAGTCACTGAACTAAAGATGCCTTTGGGAGTGAGCTCCATTATGGGAGATGTTTTTTATCAATTATAAAATTACAGTGAGGAGGTTCAGGAGAAGCATTTCTCTATCGAAAGGGCTGTACGGTGCATTGCTGTTCTTATTGGCCATAAAAACTTCCAGTTTAAAAACTCCAGTTTAAACTTCCAGTTTAAAAATTTCCAGAACACTGGGCATAATGCGAAGGAGCTCACAGCAACTGGCTTGGCTAACATGAGTTTTTAACGGGCTCTAGGGCAGTCTTAAAAGAAGTTAGAGAGAATTCAGAAATGAGTCAAACACTTACCAAGTGGATATCTTAAAGTTAGGCTACAGAAACTGGGAATTATTTATGCTTGTTAGGGAGTGTGCTGGATTTAGGTGAATAAAGCAGATATTGATTCAAACATGTACCCCAATCTTCAGTTATTAATGTAAATTGCAAACTACAAGTAGTAAGCGGAAGTTAAAACCATATCTTTGTACTGACTGTGGAGCACAAGCTGCTCAAAAACTAACAGATATGGTTTGGAAAATGGTGACCATGAGATACTTGCACATGCATCAGCCAAACATTAAGACAATGGGGTTGTGTTAACTAGCCTGCATCAAACCAGGAAACTATGCGTTTAAGTATTTTCCGCCATTGTAAACAAGTTCAAGGAATCTGGCACACCAGCCTGATGTTGTCACTTAGCACCTCAAACATGCTCACAGGAATAGACAATCAATAGATAAGATGTTTGTGTACTCAGAAAGTCAGCTTGCAGAAATACTAATCTTGCTCTGTTTTCAGAAGTTTTTAGGCAATGGGTGTCAATTAGTTTTTCCCGGGGGGGGGGGGGGAATGGTTGCAACATTCAGAAGTGTCTCCCATTGTAGTTATGCAATTCAAAGTAATCAATGTCAATCCACATATTGTAGTAAACAAGATGGTTTTAGCTATTAAAATTGTATTGTATCACTTATTGTTACTGAGACAAGCAAGTCTCCAAATCCTATGACATGGTTGTGGTCCTCTTGGAGGGTTTCTCATACAGGAATATAGAAGTATCACCTCTGTGTGCTTTTATCACTACAAAACAACGTGTGGAAGGAGACAAGGGCAGGGTCCTCCATACAGCAGAAAGGTTATGCCAGTAGGAGACAGACAACACTGGAAAAACACATACGGAACACTGGAGCAACTCAGCAGGTCAGGCAACATCTATGAAGGGAAATGAACAGATGACATTTCAGTCTAAGCCTCTTCATCAGCACTTGGCTCAATACATTGACTGTCCATCTCCCCCATAGATAGTGCTTGGCTTGCTGACTTCCTCCAGCATTCCATGTGTGTTACTCCAGATTTCTAGCACCTGGAGAATTTCTTGTGCAACAGGCAGTATTAAAGGGTTAGCTTGCAGAATGGGTTGGCGGTAAAGAGGGCAAGTGCAATGTTAGCATTCATTTCAAGCGGACTAGAATATAAAAGCACGGAGTAATGCTGCGGCTTAATACTGCTCAGAGTGCTCTTGAATATTGTGAAGTTTTGGGGCCCTAATGTAACAAAGGATGTGTTGACATTAGAGAGGATCCAGAGGAGGTTCACAAGATTGATCCCAGGAATGAAAGGTTAACATTTGAGGAGTATTTGATGACTTTGAACCTACACTCACTGGAATTTAGAAGAATAAAGGTGTTTCTCATTGAAACCTACCGAATATTGAAATGTCTAGACAGAATGGACATGGAGAAGATGTTTTCTACAGTGGAGGAATCTACGAGCAAAGGGCACAGTCTCAGAATACAAGGATGTACCTCTAGAATAGAAATGAGGAGGAATTTCTTCAGCCAGAGGGTGGTGAATCTGTGGAATTCATTGCTGCTGATGGCTGTGGACGTCAAGTCACTGGGTATATTTAAAGTGGAGTTTGATAGGTTCAAAGGTTCAAAGTAAGGGTGTCAAAGGTTTCGGGGAGAATGAGATTCAGGGGAATAATACGTCGGCCATGAAGGAATAGCCAAGCAGACACAATAGGCCAGATGGCCTAATTTCTGCTCTTATACCTTATGGTCTTATAGTCAAAAAAACATCATTCAATAGTTCAAAATAAATTTATTATCAAAGCATTCACCACAGACAACATTGAGATTAATTTTCTTGTGGGCATTCTCAATGAATCCCATAACCATAATGGAATCATGAAAGACAGCACCAATAGGGTGGACATCAGTGTGCAAAAGGCGACAAACTGTGTAAATACAAAGGAAAGTAAAAGAAGAAATAATAAATTAAAAAGAAATAAACACATAGATAAGTGATAAATATCAAGAATATGAGATGAAGTCATTGAAAAATGAGTCCGTAGGTTGTGGGAGCAGCGACGGGGCAAGTGAAGTTGAGGGGTGTTATCTCTTTTGGTTCAGAGGCCTGATGGTTGAGGCTGGTAGTGTGAGTCCTGAGGCTCCTGTACCTTCTTTCTGATGGCAGCAGTGAGAAGAGAGCAGGACCTGTGTGGTGAGGGTCCCTGACAATGGACACTGCTTTCCTACACCAACTCTCTGTGTAGATGTGCTCAAAAGTAGGGAGGGCTTTACCTCTGATAGACTAGGCCATATCCACTACTTTTTGTAGGATCTTCCATTCAAGGGCACTGGTGTTTCCATACCAGGCTGTGAGTGATGTAGTCAGTCTAGTCAATATACTTCCCACCACACATCTTGATTTCCTGAACTAGAATCTGTGCTGGTGGTTTAGAATCTGTCCTTGTTGGGAAAGCATCTATTCTCTGGGTGAAGTGATCCATAATTACCAGACAGCAGCTTTTCCCCTGCTTTTTGGTAGGGACCCTGAGAAGACCATCTGGCGTATTCCCAGAATCCCCTTGGGTGTGGCTGGTTTGCCATCCGTAGCTTTGTACCCTTACCAGGGTTAAGCTGGGCACAAATAATACAACAGCAGCAGAATTTCTCAACATCCCCTCCCATCCCTGGCCTCCACCAGTCCTGCCAGAGGGTCATGAATGTGTTATGAGGCATCACCTCACGACAGAACTTCAGTAGTATCTGCCGAATGCAGGGCGGGGCCACCACGCCTCCTTCCTCCCTGTGTGTCCAGCACCTGTCTGGACGCTCCTTTGCTCCCTTTTTCCTTCTCTTCTGTCTTCACCTCTTCATATAATTTTACTGAACTGTCTTCTTCCTGTACTCTTGCAATTTCAATGGCCTCTCGTTCCTCCACACCGATGTCTGCCCACTCATTTCCTTTCTGTTCCTTACCCTCCCCTTTCTGGGGAGCTTTTACTTTAATTACTGCCACCCCTCCTGGCAGACTGACTTTCCTGCAGCTGTTGTATTAGGTGCCCATGCTGAATACTTGCCCCTGTTGAAGTTACAAATCCTCGTCGTGCCCATGCCATCAGACAACCATGCACCACCCTGAAGGCAGACCAGCTAATTTGCTCATGGGCCTTTACTGTAGCTCTGCCTGAGCTAAGCAAACCCCGGCAGTGCTCCTGGAGCTAATCCTTCACCAGTTTTCCTTCACCACAGCCACCCAGTCTGTGGCTTACCATTTGTGTACCTCTGAGCCCCATCTATAAAAATTTCTTCTGCTTCCCCTTCCAGAGCTGTTTCTTGCACACCAATATTTTCTTCCTGCTCTATTTCCATTTGGCACTTGTGTGTCTCCCCCTCTGTTAGGATGGTGCTTGCGAGATTCATTCCAGTGTGACTTCACAGCAGTTCCGTCCATTATAACCACTTCACGATTTCTCTTGCACTCTCTTTGGCCTATCTCACTGGCCCACGAAACTATCGCAGAGTAGGTTGATCCCGCCATTATCCCTAAATCTAAAACCGCCTGGTGGGCTGAGCTCAAGCCTTCCTTCAGCATCTTCAGGAAGACTGGATCGACCTTCCCTGAATTATCCAACCCTGAATACTCGTCATACGCTCGGTATTTACCATCTTCAGCTCTTTGAGCCATTGCCATTATTGTTCCTCAGTTACTCTCTCCTCCCCCCAAGTTGGTGTCTCTCTTCCCCTTTAAAAGAGCAATATCTATCTTCATTGTTGGTGTTCCCGATAGTTACCCATGTACCATCCTGCATCTCCTGGGCCATACTGTCCCACATATTCCTCGGGCACTTCATGTTTACCAACAAATGTATACCTTTAGGGTGCATCTGGTGAATTTCAACCATCTCTTCAAGCTTGCAGCAGAATTCCGTCTTCTCACATGCAACTTTACAGCAAGCGAGGGCAACACTGACAAAATGTTCAGTTTCTCACTGAGGGAGAAGGGCTTATAAGTGGTTGTAGTCAGAGTCAAGGGCTGGATCGGATCTACAGGGCTCTCGATCTGACATTGCCTGATCTCAATAGGTGCCATCCTGACTGATATATCTGGGCAAAACTTCTCTCTGAAATACCTCCACATTAATTCACACACTACACAAAATATAAATGACAGGTACGAGTTAAACGGTACATAGTTAAAACCACAGAGCATGTACTCTGCAATCTGCCACTTCTGAGTGCCTGAACTCATGGTGCCTGCTGTATCCTTCGCATCACACTCGCAAAACGCGCATGCTAAAATGCAGCCCCCGGAATGAGTGTACCTGCCTGCACTGGCGTCTCGAAACTTCAGTAACTGCCCTTTGCGATTGGTGGCTCCATCTCACCAAATGAACACACAAAGTTTTGTCTCCTACATAAACACACATGCACGTGCACACACTACCTTTATATCTACCAGTTCAGCTCTCTCTCTCTCTGCTTGTGATGTCCCGCGTTCTCGTGTGCCAGTCACCTCAGCAGATCCAGGTGTGATTGCTGATTTTAAAAATGCTCACCGCTGGCCACATGATGGGTAGCAGAAGGTATTCCACCTCTGCTACCAAATGCTGTTGTGTGAATGAAGTCAGAGGGGAAAAGTACTTAGATATAAGGCAGCCTCTATATTCAACCAAGCAAGATACATCTGGCATCATATTGAGATCCTTTCGGTTGGAAAAGGTTCTACCTGTGTCCAAAACTACACATGTTTTATGTGCTAAAAGTCAAAGGAAATTCAGGACAATTCAAACAAATCCATATTTACACTGTTTTCTTTGAGCTACATACAGTATGTAACATTTTCAAATGCCTGCATCTTCCCACCATAACACCCAGAATAAGTGTTAAGTATCCATGCAATGGACAACAAGTTAAGTGCATCACTGTCTGGTATGAGGGGCAGGGAGGCGCTACTGCATAGGACCAAAAGAAGTTGCAAAAGTTTATAAATTTAGTCAGCTCCATCTTGGATACTATCCTTCAAAGTACCTAGCACATCTTCAGGGAGCGGTGTCTCAGAAAGGCAGCATCCATTATTAAGGACCTCCAGCACCCAGGCATGCCCTTTTCTCACTGTTACCATCAGGTAGGAGGTACAGAAGCCTGAAGGCACACACTCAGTGATTCAGGAACAGCTTCTTCCTCTCTGCCATCCAATTTCTAAATGGACATTGAACCCATGAACACTACCTCACTGGTTTAATACATAGTATTTCTGTTTTTGCATGATTTTAATCTATTCAATATATGTATACAGAAGTTGATTTACTTATTTATATATTTTTTCTTCTATATTATGTATTGCATTGAACTGCTGCTGCTAAGTTAACAAATTTCATGACACGTGCCTGCGATAATAAATTTGATTCTGATTCTGAACTGTCTGTTTCCTGGTCTATCTGGTTTGCGTTTTAAATGTAATCATCAATGCATATTCGAATCTGAAGGCTACTGGACAAAGTTAGTTGAGTTAATTCCTACATGTGCTCAACCCAAAAAAATCGCTCTAACACTCTCCACCACACAGCATTCAACAGCATAATTCGCTCCAGGCTCAACAAGAAGCTCGGAGATCTCAGCCTTGGCCCTACCTTGTGTAGCTTGATCGTGGACTTCCTGTCAGATTGCCAGCAAGTGGTAAGAGTGTGCTTCCTCACCTCTGCCCCTCTGACCCTCAATACAGGAGCCCCCAGGGTTGTATCCTAAGCCCCCTCCTTTACTCCCTATACACTCATGACCGTGTTGCCACCCATAGCTCCAATCTGCTAATTAAATTTGCTGACGACACTACACTGATTGGCCTCAGCTCAAATAATAACGAGGCAGCCTACAGAGAAGAAGTCATCACCCTAACATGGTGGTGTCAAGAATACAACTTCTCCCTCAACGTCGCAAAAACAAAGGAGCTGGTTGTGGACTACAGGAGGAATGGAGACAGGCTCACCCCTATTGACATCGATGGATCTGGGGTTGAGAGGGGGAACAGCTTTAAACTCCTTGGCATAAACATCACCGAGGATCTCACATGATCTGTACATACCGGCTGTGTGGTAAAAAAGGCACAACAGCACCTCTTTCACCTCAGACGGTTGAAGAAGTTTGGTACGGGCCCCTGAATCCTAAGAACTTTCTACAGGGGCTCAATTGAGTGCATCCTGACTGGTTGCATCACTGCCTGGTATGGGAACTGTACTTCCCTCAATCGCAGGACTCTGCAGAAAGTGATGTGGACAGCCCAACACATCTTTAGATGTGAACTTCCCACTATTCAGGACATTTACAGAGACAGGTTTGTAAAAAGGGCCCAAAGGTTTATTGGGACCCAAATTACTCCAACCACAAACTGTTCCAGCTGCTGCCATCTGGGAACCGGTACTGCAGCATAAAAGCCAGGACCAACAGGCTCCAGGACAGCTTCTTCCTCCAGGCCATCAGATTGCTTAAATCATGCTGATACAATTGTATTTCTATGTTATATTGACTATCCTGTTGTACATACTACTTATTATAAATTACTATAAATCGAACATTGCACATTCAGACGGAGACATAACATAAAGATTGTTATTCCTTATGTATATGATGGATGTAAGAAATAAAGTCAATTCAATTCAATTCTATAGAAGGTTGTCGAAGTTTTAGATGTCATGCCAAATCTTCACTAAGTCCTAAGGAAGTCGGGGAGTTGCTGTGCTCTCTTCATAAATGCACTTTCAAGCTGGGCCCAAGACAGGTCCTCTGAAATGATAAAGTTGCTGACCCTCTCCACCTCTGGTCCCCCAATGAGGACTGCTCACGGACCTCTGGTTTCCTCCTCCTGTCATCAATAATCAACTCCTTGGCCTTGCTGATATTGAGTGAGAGGTTGTTGCTGTGGCATGTCGCTGCCAGATTTTCAATCTCCCTCTGATATGCTGGTTCGTCAGCACTTTCTGATAAGATGACAGAGCATACAAGTGCATTGGGGGCCAAGCAAAGGTACTTTTCTCTTAGTAAAATTTGCTTTTTTATGTTCACAAGCTAATTCTACTCAAGAACTTCAGATACAGCAGCTCTACCAATGATAACGTAAATTGCTGTAGACTTGTTACCCTTGTCTGGTATAGGAACAGACACCATGGGAGCTGTGCAGCAGCCTCGGTTGTAGAACGGTCTAGGCCTCAAGTCTCGGGCTTGCCTGCTGTAGCAGAGTAGATGAGAGACGTGCATGAGCTACATTGTGGTGTCTGCGCTTGGCTGGGTCCCGCCCCCCTGTGTCTGAGAGATGGAAAGGCAGGCTGGGTCGCTATTTTGAATGTTTTGTACCTTGGCCTCAAAGGAATGCCATCTCGTTCAGCTGTATCTACGTATGGCCTGAATAATAATTAAACTTGATTTGATTTTGTTTTAATTTGACTTTTGATTCAGCCTATGACAGTGGCGTCATCATCAATCTTAAATCTGGCATTGGGGCTGTGCTTAGCCACACAGTCATAAGTGTAAAGCGTGTAGAGCCGGGGGCTAAGCAGACAGCCCTATAGAGGGCCTATGTTGATGAAAATTGTGGAGGTGATGTTCAGAATCAGACACTGGCAAACATTGTGAAATTTGCTAGCTTGACACTCAACCCAGGCACGGATGGCAAGGGACCCGGCCGGATTCGAACTCGTGACCTCTTGCCCCGAAGTCCAGCACTGATGCCACTACACCACCAGCCGGAAGTATATTGCAGTGCATAATTTAAAAAACAGTAAATTTTAGTCAGCATATATATTTTAAAAGTTAAATTAAATAAGTAATGCAAAAAGAAAAAAAACATTTAGTGTGGTAGTGTTCATAGGTTGAACATCCATTCAGAAATCTGATGGCAGAGGGGAAGAAACTATTTGTGAATTGTTGAGTGTGAGCCTTTAGGCTCCTGTGCTTTTTCTCTTATGGTAGCAATGAGAAGGCATGTCCTGGGTGATAGGAGTCCTTTTTAAGGCATCACTCCTTGAAGATGCCGGGGAGGCTGGTGCCCATGATGGAATTTCTGTTGCCAATCAGAATCTGACTGGGATCAGTATGTGAGGAAATTGAGGATCCAATTGCATAGGGAGGCATTGAGGCCAAGGTCTTAAAGCTTATTGATTAGTTTTGCAGGGATGATGGTATCAAATGCCAAGTTGTAGTCGATAAAGAACATCCTGATATATTCATCTTATATAACCATATAACCATATAACAATCACAGCACGGAAACAGGCCATCTTGGCCCTCCTAGTCCGTGCCGAACTCTTAATCTCACCTAGTCCCACCTACCCGCACTCAGCCCATAACCCTCCACTCCACTCCTCTCCTGTCCAGATTTTCCAGGGCTGGGTGAAAAGCCAATGAAGTGACATCTGCTGTGGACCTGTTATGCCAGTAGGCAAATTGGAGTGGATCCAATGAGTAGTGCAATGGAGATCAAGATTGTTTGGCTTGCAGGCAGGAATGGGAGTATTCTTGTGTTTGAACTAGTGAACAAAGGCTAGCTATGCACCATAAACGGTGTTTTGAACATTATCTGTCGGAGTCTTACAGAAGTGGCGTTGGGCAGCTGCCATACAAGGGGAGATGCAACACACCTCAGTGCAGCTCTGGTAACTTCGTGATGTTGTACAGAGTAAATCAAGGCTTCAGTGAAGCAGAGTTACAATGGACAGGTTTTTCAAGCAAACGATATTAAATAGATTCTATTTAATGGCTCTCATATATGCTGTCATTGGGAGCAATATATGTTTATTATCTGATATAAATCAGAGTTAAATAACTGACTTATCAGTCTTTGTAAAGTAAGCAGGTAGAACTAGTTTGCATAAGGGAGTGTCTGCGAAAAGGCTAAGCACTAAGTATTCAATCTGGATTTGGAAAAGGGGACAGGTGAAATTCAGGACACTCAGTTCTAAGAACACACATAAAATGTTGGTGGAACACAGCAGGCCAGGCAGCATCTATAAGGAGAAGCACTGTCGTCATTTCGGGCCGAGACCCTTCGTCAGTTCTAAGAATGGTTTTAATTCAATGCTTGTATAGAGTGAGAGATGCAAGAGTACAAATTATTTTGAAGAGGTGGTGGTGGTGGTGGCGGGTAAAGCAAAATAAATTTGGGAACCTCTACTGAGAACTTGGGAGATGTATAGGTGAGCAGTGCTGATTCATCACAGATACGAAAGCATACTGCACAGTATGGTCTGATTATAAATTGGAACAACTATCTACATGGATTATAATGACATTAATGCAGAAAATCTTCCCCGATATAATCAAAAGCACAAAAAGTAAAGGGAAAAGTTGAAAAAAGAGCAACTGCAAAATTTATAACTTATTAGCTAAGTAATTATATGATTTTGTTAAAAATTATCCAAAGCTAAGGGAATATATTCTCTCAATCAGTAATCAATTATATTCAGCTGATTTTATTAGAAAGCAAATTTAGTGTGCCATCAACTTTATTTTTTAATTTATCTTGAGATATTTTTGAACAAGTGGAACAAATAGATTTGCAAAATCTAAAGAAAGCAGTATCTCTGGGAGCTTTTTTTTAACACACGCCTTTAAATCTATTATAAATTCTATCTTGAATCCCTAACAATGAGCTGGGCAACAAAAGTATCCCCAGCCCAGTGGACATGCATTGAAAGTGTGAATTTGTTGAAGAAATATAGTCCACCCTCACGGTCTCTAAGAAAGCAGTTAAACTGCAAGGGAGGCTACACTGTGTAAAACAAGCTTAACAACATTTCATGGTGAGTTTATGTCTGAATGAAACCAGCCTGCGTCTGCCTTTTTGCTGCATGCATTTCAAAGTTTCCACTGCCAGCTTGCACAGTGCTATAAGACTGCCTCGCTCCTGCAAAGTCTTGTATTGAATCTCAGCAAGATTTGCATAACTTGAATAGATACACTCATTGAACGGTGGACTGAAGAATGCTTTTTCTTTAATGCTGCTGTAGAGGAAGCAACAATTGTTTTATTCAAGATAGAATTAAGTGCTGACTGTTTTGGGAGGGGTGGTATGGGGGGGCGGGGAGGGGGGCTTTGCCTTTACAAAAAAAACCTGCAGTCCAAGTATTAAAGGTTTGAAATTCTGGGCACTGTATCTTTGACTCTGATCGCTGCACAACAGTGTTATTCAGCCTCATACAGTAGCAGTGCTCAAGGTATGCAAATGCTGTTAAGAGCTTCTTCCAGGGACACCAGGACAATGTGTGTAAATATTAACTGTGTAAATGGCAATGACTGATATAAAAGCTTCCGTACTGTCATTAAGACAGCTGTATACATACACTGTAACCTTCTGTGTGTTTTAACTGGAATCCCATTTTCATGCAAATGCAAAGCAATGATGTCAGTTTTATTTTTGGGTCTAATGGAGAGGAGATCATTTGGGACATTTCCCAAACAAATCTTTCAATGCATGTTTCACCACATGTGGGGAAGGAAAACTGTGGAGATTTATTTGTCGTGTAGCTGATTTACCGGGGCTATACTGTTGACATGCATGTGCCAATGACGAGAACAAGAATGGGATGCTGGCATGTACAGTAATTTTATTTTTCTATGGCACTTCCAAAGCATAGTTGTGCAGCACACAGCCAGGAACTGACCCACAACATAAGCTGGTGCCAAGATTCAGACGAGTCCAGCTTTGCCCAGCAGCCTAGCCTGCTCACTGTAAAGCACTGCACAGACCCTCAGCTCTCTGTTATCTTCAGTCATAAACCGTTACTCCTCTGACAATTGTGGTTACTAGTAAAGGTTTAAAGGAGGTTACAAATGACAAGGCAGGTTGGGACTTGAAACAGCAAATGAGTTTTGACAGATTTGAAATGAAGAGAGAAGATCTTAGAATTACGATTTTGCTTCAGCAGAAACATTTGCACTTGTTACAGCCAGTCACCCTCAGAGTGCTGTCCTTGTCAGGCTGAGCCACACAGTGCCCTGAGGTCTCAATGCCCACTCACCCACCATGCTGCTCTTTCAGCCGCAGCTCTGGACTCCTGACTTTCTGCAGGTAGCACTCCTTTTGCACCATAGCATGCAGGTGAACGCAGGGCTCAGAAGCACCGTGGAAGCGTCCATCACACAAGGACTTATCCACATAACACTTTCACGGAGGTTCACTACCCACACGTTCAATACTTGTCCAAGACAGTGTTCACTGTATTCCATGCCCTTCTGCATCCCCAGTGCAGGCTCATATCCAGAGAGGTGTAATGGCTGAAGGTAAAGCTGCTGTCATTCTCCTAATCACAAGGTCAGGGTCAGATTTAGGTTCATTATCACTGACACATCTCATGAAATTTGTTGCTCTGTGGCAGCAGTACAGTGCAAGCCATAAAAAATATATATTTTATAGTTATCAGTCACATTAAAAACGAGAACAAGCAAAGAGTGCAAAAGGGAGAACATAAGGTAATGTTCCCAGTGTTGCCACAAGAAAACAGTATTCATCATCAACGAGCAATTACTGTTCAGGCCATCGTCTCTTCTATTGCGTAGGAAGTACAGAAGCCTTGGCTCCCTCACCAGCAAATTCAGAAACAGTTGTTACCCTCCCGAACCAGCATGGATAACTGCACTCTCCACACCTCCAAACTGATTCTACAACCTACAGACTCACTTTCAAGGAATCTTTACAACTCAAGTTCAGAGTCTTGTTTTTATTTGTGCAGTAAAGATTATCGTGCACATTGGTTGCTTGTCAGTCCTTGTTATTTATAGTTTTCATAAATTCTATAGACTTCATTATTTTCCTGTAAATGCCGGAAAGAAAATTAATCTCAGAGTAGTAGGTGATAACATAAGCATACGTGGATAACAAATGCTACTTTGACTTTGACAATGGCCTCTGCTGCTAATCTCCAGCACATCTCACAGTGTGTTCCTCTGCTTAATTAGTCACCAAGCTCCATACTCAAAAAGAGAAACGTTCTGTGAGGCTGAGCACAGCTCCAGCGCCATTTTTAAGTTTGCTGACGACACCCCTGTTGTTGGCTAAGTCAAAGGGAGGGAGCATATGGGAGGGATGGGAGGGAGCTTGTAAATCTGGGGGTGGTACCACAAAAGCAACCCCTCACTCAAAGTCAGCAAGACTAAGGATCTGATTATTGACTTCAGGAGGAGGAAACTGGAGACCCATGAGCCAGTCCTTAGAGGTGGAAAGTGACAGCAACTTTAAATTCCTCAGTGTCAGTACCTCAGAGGAGCTGTCCTGGACCCATTATATATGTAAATATAATTGCAAAGAAAGCACAACAACACCTCTACTTTCTCAGGAGCCTGCAGAGATTCAGCATATCATCAATCACCTTGGCAAACTTCTGTAGGTGTGTGGTGGAAAGGTGGAAAACGCCTGGTGTGGGTACACCAATGCCTTTGAGCAGAAAATCCAACAAAAGGTAGTGGATTTGGCCCAGTACATCACAGGTAAAATCCTTGCAAAGATTGAGCTCATCTACCTGAAACATTGGCATAGAAAATCAGCATCCACCATTAAAAATCCTCAGTACCAAGGCTGTGCTCTTTTCTTGCTGCTGCCATCAGATAGAAGGTACAAGAGCCTCAGGACTTGCACCACCAGGTTCAAGAACAGTTACTACCTCATAACCATCAGGCTCTTGATAGTTGGGGAAAAATACACCCACCTTATTTCTGGTGTTCCCACAACAATGGTCTCACTTTAAGGATAACTACACTCACTTAAGGATTCGTTTATCTTGTTAATTCATGCTTGTTATTTATTGCTATTTATTTATTATCTGCACTTGCACAGATTGTTTACAGTTAACAGTTCCTGATGTTTACAGTTTCTGTTCTATAGCTTAAAAAGAATCTCAGGGTTGTACATGGTAACGCGTATGTACTTTGATAATAAATCAGGAAGAAAGTACAGGAGCCTCAGGACCCACACCACCAATAATTACCTCTCAAGCATCGTGCTCTTGGACCAGAGGGGATCGCTTCACTCAACTTCACTCACTGAACTGTTCCCACAATTAATGGGCTCTTCAACTCATGTTCTCGATATTTATTGTTTATTTATTAATTTGTTTGTTTGTTAATTATTATTTCTTTTTTTCTTCCTTCTTGTACTTGCGCATTCTTTTGTCTTTTGCATATTGGTTGTTTGTCCTCTTGGGTGCAATCTTTCAGTGAATCTATTGTGTTTCTCATATCTACTGTGAATGCCCACAAAAAATGAATCTCAGCATTGTAAATGGTGACATACAGTATATGTACTCCGATAATAAATTTACTTTGAACTTTGAACCAGGGAACTGCACCATTCCACAGGAAATCAGACCATTCTTTTTAATGCCAATTATGCTTGGCAGCTGCACAAACCAGCACTTCAAAAACATTCAAGAGTAGAGCACTCCCAAAATAATTGAGGCAAAAGAATTTTTAAGCTGGCCACTCAAGGTGTTCGGTGTTGTATTTGTAGCGATTGTAAACCAATTGCAAATCTATTGTAAATCAATTGTAGAAATTAATTGTTATGATGAATCGACAACTCAACCTACCTCTTCCTTTGGCTAAAAGAATAACAAATGAATGTTCCTCTCCTCGAGCAATTGCTGTGTCATGGGATGGTTAAGAGTAACGAGATAAACCTCTGATTTTTTTCATCTGATCCTCACAATATTCTCCTGCAATGTTGCATATTCTTCCAGAAATGACTTGGCCCCTTGCTGTAATTGTCACTGGTGTAAAGGCAAGACATAAAAAGAACCATCCATAAGGGTAGAGTTTTTTAAAGTGCATCCAGCAGGACTGGATCAAAGTGTTGTGACACACCTTGCTTGACAGCCTAATCATGCCACATTCCAGAATTATCACTCTCCTACTCTCTGTCTCCAAATGCTTAGCAAACTCAACAATTGCTGAGCTTTAATCAGCACCCACTGTCAGGACGTAAAATAATTGTGTCTGTAAAGTACTTCCTCGCTTTGAAATGTCTCAAAGTATTTCAGACAATTCATGAACTATGTAGGAAAGAAGAATTAATGCTGGATGTTGGCTGACAGCGTGTGGAATTCACTACCTTAAATCTGCAGGGCAAATTCATGACCACTAAGGAAAGCAAACACAACTACAAATCTCCATGGTCTTTTCTCTTCAGGCATGCCTTGTGCTCTTGTGTACAGACAAGCTGTTGGCTCACAGCCAGATCAATATGGTAGTTCAATAAAACTCCTGTATCAGGGCATCCTTGTGCTATTACTAGAGCCAGACCAGCAGGTTAGATGTTCCTCCTGTTAGTAACCAAACACACTTCTATTACATGCTTATTTTACCCTGGTTAAACAATTGGACAAGGAAGTTTCCTGTGAAACTGATAAGTTTAAAGGGAGCAGAAAATATACAGGTATCTGAATCAGAGGTAATCAAGTCAAGTCAAGTCACTTTTTATTGTCATTTCGACCATAACTGCTGGTACAGTACACAGTAAAAACGAGACATCGTTTTTTTCAGGACCACGGTGTTTACATGACACAGTACAAAAACTAGACTGAACTACGTAAAAAACAACACAGAAAAAAACTACACTAGATTACAGACCTACCCAGGACTGCATAAAGTGCACAAAACAGTGCGGGCATTACAATAAATAATAAACAAGATAATAGGGCAGTAAGGTGTCAGTCCAGGCTCTGCATATTGAGGAGTCTGATAGCTTGGGGGAAGAAACTGTTACATAGTCTGGTCATGACAGCCTGAATGCTTTGGTGCCTTTTCCCAGATGGCAAAAGAGAGAAGAGTTTGTATGAAGGGTGTGTGGGGTCCTTCATAATGCTGTTTGTTTCGCGGATGCAGCGTGTAGTGTAAATGTCAGTGATGGCGGGAAGAGAGACCCTGATGATCTTCTCAGCTGACCTCACTATCTGCTGCAGGGTCTTGCGATCCAAGATGGTGCAATTTCTGAACCAGGCAGTGATGCAGCTGCTCAGGATGCTCTCAATACAACCTCTGTAGAATGTGGTGAGGATGGGGGGTGGGAGATGGACTTTCCTCAGCCTTCGCAGAAAGTAGAGATGCTGTTGGGCTTTCTTTGCTATGGAGCTGGTGTTGAGGGACCAGGTGAGATTCTCTGCCAGGTGAACACCAAGAAATTTGGTGCTCTTTACGATCTCTACTGAGGAGCCGTCGATGTTCAGCGGGGACTGGTCACTCCATGCCCTCCTGAAGTCAACAACCATCTCTTTTGTTCTGGTCACATTCAGGGACAAGTTGTTGGCTGTGCACCAGTCCGTTAGCCGCTGCACTTCCTCTCTGTAAGCTGACTCGTCGTTCTTGCTGATGAGACCCACCATGGTCATGTCATCTGCGAACTTGATGATTTGGCTCGAGCTGTGTGTTGCAGCACAGTCGTGGGTCAGCAGAGTGAACAGCAGTGGACTGAGCACACAGCTCTGGGGAGCCCCCGTGCTCAGAGTGATGGTGTTGGAGATGCTGCTCCCGATCCTGACTGACTGAGGTCTCCCAGTCAGGAAGTCTAGGATCCAGTTGCAGAGGGAGGTGTTCAGGCCCAGTAGGCTCAGCGTTCCAATCAGTTTCTGAGGGATGATTGTGTTGAATGCTGAACTGAAGTCTGTGAACAGCATCCGAACGTACGTGTCTTTTTTGTCTGGGTGGGTTAGGGCCAGGTGGAGGGTGATGGCAATGGCATCATCTGTTGAGCAGTTGTGACAGTACACAAACTGCCGGGTGTCCAATGAGGTGGGGCAGCAGGGTCTTGATGTGCCTCATGATGAGTCACACATAAAAATGCAAACCTAATATTTGGGATCTATTCAAATGCAGCCCATAGTCCAGACCCCAGTCGTGGCTGCTCTCTTGGTATCCAGCTATGGCCCCATGTGCCACTGACACTATTAACCTAAAGTTTAAAGCTAACTTACTATCAATATATGTATATGTCACCACATACTGCCCTGAGATTTTTTTCTTGCCAGCATTCACAGTGGGTAAAAGAAACACAATAGAACCAATGAAGACCTACACAACAAACAAAAGCAGGCAAACAGCCAATGTGCATAGGAAGACAAAAGGTGCAATTACAAAACAAAGCAAAAAAAAATGAGTAAATAATATTGAGGACGCTGATTGTAGAGTCATTAAAGTAAGTCAATGAGTTGCAAAATAATTCAGTGTTGTGGTGATTGAATTTATCTAAGCTAACTTAGGAGCCTGGTCATTGAAGGGTAGTAACCTTTCCGGATCCTGGTGGTGTGGGAGCTAAGGCTCCTGTACCTCCTTCCTGATAACAGCAGCAAGAAGGCCTGAATGGTCAGGTCTTGATGTTGGATGCAAGCTTTCTTGTGGCAGTGCTTCTTGCAGTGGTGGGGTCAGTGGTGGGGAGGGCATTTTCTGTGATGGACTGGGCTGTCTTCACTACTTTTTGTGGACTTTTCAGTTCAGGGACATTGGTGTTTCCGTACAACGCAGTGATTCACCCAATCTGCTTACTCATCACTGAGCACCTATAGAAATTTGTCAGATTTTTAGATGCTATGGAAACTGTAGGAAAGTTCAGGTGCTGCTCTGCCTTCTTTGTAATGGCACTTGCATGCTGGACCCAGAACAGATCCTCTGAAATGATAACATCATGAAAATCAAAGCTACTGAACCTCGCCACTCAGATCTTCTGATGAGGACTGGTTCATGGACCCTTCCCCAACCCCCCCCCCCCCCCCACACACACACACACTTACTTTTTCAATCTCCCTCCTATACACTGATTTGTCACCAGCTTTGATTCGGCAAACAACAGTGGTGTCAGCAAATTTAAATATAGCATTGGATCTGAACTTATCCTCCCAGTCCTAAGTGTAAAACGAGTAGAGCAGGGGGCTAAGCACACAGCCTTGCGGTGCGCCTGTGCTGATGGTGATTGTTGAGGAGATGTCATTGCCAAGTTGAATTGACTGGTGTCTGCAAGTGAAGAAGCCAAAGATCCATTTGCGCCATTAAGTAACAAGGTAAAGGTCTTGGAACGGAACTTACTGACTAGTTTTAAAGGAACACTAGTGCTGAATGCAGAGATGTAGTCAATGAAGAGCATCTTGATACATGCTTTTTCACTGTAATCTGATAAACCAGAATGGCAGGCTGAGTGAAGAGCTAATGAAGTGGCATCTGCTGTTGGCCTGTTGTGATGGTAGGCAAATTGGAATGGATCCAAGTCAATCCTCAAGCAGGAGTTGATATGGTTTCATACCAATCCCTGAAAGTACTTTGCCACAGTGGATATAAGTGCTGCTGGACAATAGATATTGGGGCAGATTACCACACACCTCTTGGGATTGAATCCTGCTTGAAGCATGTGGGTACCCCAGACTGATAAAAGGAGAGGTTAACGATGTCAGTAAACACTCCAGCCTGGGGCTAAGTACCCCATCTGGGTCAGATGCTTTCATTGGGCTCATCCCCCTGAAGGATGCTCTCACATCGGCATTAGAAACTGAGTGGCCAGGGACGGTGGCTGCTCATGAAGGTGCCTCCATGTTCTGGAAGTCAAAGCAAGCATAAAGTGCTTTGAGGTCATCTGCATGAAACCTTGCTGCCACATATGTTGCTTATTTGATTTCATAGGAGGTGATAGTATTCAAGTCCTGCCACAGCTGTCAAGCATTCTTTTGTGATTCAAGTTTGGTCCAGAAATACCACTGGCTTTCCAGAGATCAGACCTGACTGTCTTGTACTTCCCTTGGTCAGCTGACCTGATTGCTACTGATGTAGCCCTCAGCAGATTGCGAATCTCTTGGTTCACAAGGCCTTCTGTTTGGGGAAAATTCGGATTGATTTTGTGGGATCATGACTAGCTCTTTGCTGTCCTTACCTCTGATGCTTTGCTCTTTAGCCTCTTTCTGTATGGAGGTAGGAGAAAAGACAGCTGGATGGTCAGATTTCCCGGTGCATTCTAGGGACGGAACAGTAGCCATTCTTGATGATAGTGCAGCAGTGGTCGAGTATGTTGGAATCCCTGGTACTGCAGGCAATGTGCCAATGTTAATTGGGCAGAGATTTCTATAAGCTAGCCTGATTAAATAATGTGAGCAGCATCGGGATAGGCTGATTGCAGCACTCAATACATTAAGAACTTGCTTAACATCTGTCTTCGGCCATGCCTAATCTGCTGAGGACTCTGCCTGTAAGTAGAATGGTCGGCACTTAAATATTCCAGGCCAGGAGACCATGAGTGTGACAGGACCACTACATCTGAGCACCAGAAAGAATTTATCATAAAGCACAGTCTTTCACCTCTTGCCATCCCGAATGTTCTGCAGCTTGACTCATCTGATAGACTAAAAGCCTGTAGGGCTGGATCACCATGTCCAGAGTATACGATGTGAGCCATGTCTCAGTGAAACAGAGAATTCAGCATATCCCCATTTCCGTCTGATACACCAATCTTGTCCTTAGGTCCCCTGATCTTGTTCTCCAGGGACTGTACATTCACTAACAAAAAGGTGGGGAGAGGTAGTTTCATACCCTGACGCTTCCATGGATCTCACCCCTGACCAATGAGTGAACCCGATGGCAGGATATCAGAATCTCCAATCAGTTGCCAAACTACTGGAGTCTTATTGACTATGGCAGCCTGTGCTGTCAGTTTCTGTCAGAGATGGCATGAGAAAGGAAACCACAGCGAACTGTATCCTTGGAGACATTCCGACAAACTAGATAACATCATAGTGCTTAGGCTGTCACTGGCAACTATGGCAAATATATAGGAAAATGATGAAAGAATAGATAAAGGGTAGATATTCAAACTGGAAGAAAATATATAACATTGATTTCAAGAAAGTTCAGTGCTGGGGCTTACTTTGATTTGATGATTTTGCTCTTAGGAACAAACAAATATTAAAATATGGACAAGGTGGTGAACTAAAGGGTTACAGTTAACACCGAAATATAACAGTAAAGCATAGTATAAAGAGATTTTAGAAAGTTGACAGAATGAGCAGTCGAATGTCAAATGAACAAGTAGTGCAGTGCATCAGCGGAGGGTGCAGCAAACCCAAGGTCAATTCTGACCTTGTGTAGAGTTTGTGTGCTCTCCCTGTATCTGTGCGATGCGCCAGTTTCCTCCCACTTCTCAAAGAGATGTCAGTTGGTTAATTGACCATTCGAAATGACAGCCGGTGTAGGTGGGTGAGAAGGAAATCAGAGGAGAGTTGATGGGGATGTGTGGGAGAGAAGACATTAAAGGAAAAAAATAAATGAGAGGAGAGGATTGCTGGGAATATTCTGAGTGCTGGATGAGCTAAATAGCTTTCGCCACTGTCCAAAAAAAGGTTGAAATTGAGAAAATAAAAAAGATGAGAAATTTAGTGCTGTTAAGTGCCTTGTGACACACCTTAGTAGGAAAATCAGACAGAAAATACAGTTAAAAGGTGAAACGATCTTGCAATGAAAGTGAAACAACATTGAAAGTAAAATCACAGGTTAACATTGCAATTAAAAGTTGAATAAATCATGAGATTATCTCCAAGCTTTTAAGATTCAATGATCGGTTTGTGTTGGATTTATTGCACTACACGCAGGTACTCTGAGGCACAAAGCAAGTTCACAGTGTGAAAATGGCAGAAGAAAATGCAAAAGAAGACTTGTGAAAGTGATTGCAGAACTGAGGGACTAGCACTGCCAACAAAAATTGAAATGATTAGCACTGGAGACCTGTGCGGAATTTTAACTAGGAAATTTATGT
Organism: Hypanus sabinus; assembly: GCF_030144855.1. Lineage (NCBI taxonomy): Eukaryota > Metazoa > Chordata > Chondrichthyes > Myliobatiformes > Dasyatidae > Hypanus > Hypanus sabinus. Next base: position 125,980,888 of record NC_082712.1, read on the forward strand.
ATAGATTGGATTTGGTAGATCAAGTCTATAGCAACAACATCTAGCTGTGTTGTTCCAATTCTATGTGTGCTGTGAATCTCGAACTTTTACCACTGTAACTTCCAGTGTATCCCTTCTATTGCAGTTCAACTTGTACTGATCCTCACACCAGGAGGGTGTTAGCCTTTGTAATGACCTTGCAAGCAGGGAAGAGACTCAGTGTCCTGGTCACAATATCAGTCAAGGTGCAGTCCTGATGTGGTGCCAAACTAAGATTCAATAACACGCCACCATCAGTCAACCGCACTACCTGCCCTCTTTAAAGAGATCGAGTACTTGCAAGTTGAGAGCTGATTTATTTATAGACTGCTATAGACTGTTAGTCAGTCTAAGGCTTCATGTTATGTTTACCCAGACCTCATAGTTATCTCTAAGTCTTTGAGGAAATGCTGGTGCAGAAGAAAGGATGGTGTGTCATCACCAACTTACCATATTACTCCACAGACAGAGGTGTTTTGGGCATTGCTCCTTCAGCAGTGCAACATGAGAAGGGGACAGCAGTAACCTGATAAACCAGAATGGCAGCGTAGACTTGAAGGTCCAGGTGTCTATACCTGTTCTTGTTTTCTTTGTCCCAAGATTGGCACCATTTTAGGAATGCAATGCTACTGCCGCTGATGGTTAACAGCACCACATTTTTTTGCTACATGATATGCTCAGAATCTATTTTTCACAACGGTAATACCAGGCAACCTGAAGGGCATTGAGCTTGAACGCTCAAATTTTCCTTCTTAGAAGTGAAAGGTGGTCACAGCTGTGTATAGGATTATGATGGGTGCATCTGAAGCAAATACATTGGCAAGGATGATGTCATGTAGATTTTTTGCCAAATTCTGTTTCCAGTTGTCAAGCTGTGACATTATTAAGCCAATGCAATCAATCACACACAAAGTGGCTCTACTTCCAGAGATTAATAGAACAAATTAATAGGGAACTTTCCTCTATTTCCCCCCACTTTCTTACTCTGACTTCTCCCTTTCCTGAAGAGGGTCTTGGCCTGAAAGGTTGACTCTTTTCGAAAGATGTTGCCTGACCTGCTGAGTTCCTCCAGCACTTTGTGTGTGTTCCATTGGGAAGGGAACTGTTTTACCAGTTGCAAGATACCTGCTTCCAACAGCTGGCTTCCTCACCCTGACCTAATGTTGAGATTTCAAGGGTAATGAAGTTAATAGGGCTTTAAACTAAATAGTAGGGGTATGCAGGGGTGGGGGGGGTTCAATATTTTGGAAAAGTGAGGTTAAAGTAAAAGGAAAGGAGAGTGCAGGAGAGATTACAAAATTATGCAGAATAGAGAAAAAAACAAAGTTTAGCAAGGGATAATAACATAACTTCTGGTAACATGGAGACAAAATTAAAAAGTGTGATGAATACAGGTTGGAAGGCGTTTATATTTGAATGCATACAATATATGCAATAAGGTAAGTGCAGCACAGACAGAGATTGTCAGGTATGACGTTGTGGGCATCATTGAGAAGTGGCTGAAAGAAGATCATAGTTGGGAGCTTAACATCCAAGGATACACTTTGTTTTAGAGTTAGGCGGGTGGGCAGAGGGAATGGGGTGGCTCTGTTGGTAAAAAAAAATTAAATTCATAGAAGGAGGTGGCATAGAATCAGAAGATGTAAAACCCTTGTGGGTAGAGCTAAGGAACATTAAAGGTAAAAAGACCATGATGGGTTGATTGGAAGGTGATGCTGGCAGAGATAATGGCCGAAGAGCTACAGCTGAAGTTTGTGGGAGCAATTCCGAAGACACAGGATAGATTCATCCCAAAGAAGAAGAATTCTAAAGGGAGGGCAAGGCAACTCTGGTTGACAAGAGATGTCAAAGACAGCATAAAAGTAATAGAAAGGGCATATAATAATGGAAAAATTAGTAAATCAGAAAATTGGGAAGTTTTAAAAAATCAATAGAAGGCAACTAACAAGGGAACAAGGAAAGAAAAGATGAAATATGACTGTAAGCTAGCCAATAGTATAAAAGAGGATACAAAAAGCTTTTCAGATATATAAAGAGAAAATGAGGAGTGGATATATGACCACTGGAAAATGCTGCAGGAGAGTTTGTAATGCGAGGGCAAAGAAATGGCAGACAAACACAATAAGTATTTTGTGTCAGTCTTCACTGCACCAGAAATTGGAGAGTGTTGGGAGGTAGAAGTAAGAAGAAGAAAAACGACACATACTTTCGGATGCTGTTCATAGACTTCAGTTCAGCATTCAACACAAACATCCCTCAGAAACTGATTGGAAAGCTGAGCCTACTGGGCCTGAACACCTCCCTCTGCAACTGGATCCTAGACTTCCTGGCTGGGAGACCTCAGCCAGTCCAGATCGGGAGCAGCATCTCCAACACCATCACATTGAGCACGGGGGCTCCCCAGGGTTGTGTGCTCAGTCCACTGCTGTTTGCTGCAACACTCAGCTCGAACCACATCATCAAGTTCACCGATGACACGACCGTGGTTGGTCTCATCAGCAAGAACGACGAGTCAGCTTACAGAGAGGAGGTGCAGCGGCTAATGGACTGGTGCATAGCCAACAACCTGTCTCTTAATGTGAACAAAACAAAAGAGATGGTTGTTGACTTCAGGAGGGCAAGGAGCGACCACTCCCCGCTGAACATCGACTGCTCCTGGGTAGAGATTGTAAATTGCACCAAATTTCTTGGTGTTCACCTGATGGAGAATCTCACCTGTTTCCTCAACACCAGCTCCATAGCAAAGAAAGCCCAGCAGCATCTCTACTTTATGCGAAGGCTGAGAAAAGTCCATCTCCCACCCCTCATCCTCATCACATTCTACAGGGGTTGTATTGAGAGGACCCTGAGCAACTGCATTACTGCCTGGTTCAGAAATTGCACCATCTCGGATTGCAAGACCCTGCAGCAGATAGTGAGGTCAGCTGAGAAGATCATCAGGATCTCTCTTCCTGCCATCACGGACATTTACACTACACGTTGCATCCGCAAAGGGAACAGCATTATGAAGGACCCCATGCACCCCTCATACAAACGCTTCTCCCTCCTGCCATCTGAGAAAAGGCTCCGAAGCATTCGGGCTCTCACAACCAGACTATGTAACAGTTTCGTCTCCCAAGTTATCAGACTCCTCAATTCCCAGAGCCTGGACTGACTCCTTGCCCTGCTGTCCTGTTTATTATTTATTGTAATGCCTGCACTGTTTTTGTGCACTTTACACAGTCCTGTGTAGGTCTGTAGTCTAGTGTAGCTTTCTCTGTGTTGTTTTTTTTTACCTAGTTCAGTCTAGTTTTTGTACTGTGTCATGTAACACCATGGTCCTGAAAAACATTGTCTCATTTTTACTATGTACTATACCAGCAATTATGGTCGAAATGACAATAAAAGTGACTTGACTTGACTTGAAGTATAGTCGCTGAATGGTGAAACTAAAGAGATAGTGGAGGCATTGGTAGTGATCCTTTATGAATCACTAGATTCTTCTGAGGTTCTGGAGGACTAGAAAATTGCAAATGTCACTCTATTCTTAGGAGTGAAGGGAAAGAAATATGATAAATGAAAGTAAGATAGCCAGTAATATCAAAGAAGATACCATGAGCGTTTTTGTTCAGATACTTAAAGAGTAAACGAGAGATGAGAGTTGATATCGGATCACTGGAAAATGATGCCTGAGAAGTAGTAATGGGGAACAAAGGGTTGGTGGGAAGACTCACTTCACTATGTGAGAAATTGGAATATGTCAGGAGGCACAAGTGAGTGTAGTCACTATTACTCAGGAGAAGGTTCTTTGGAAGCTGAAAGGTCTGAAGGTGGATAATCACGTAGATTAGATAGACTACACCCCAGGGTTTTGAAAGAGGTAGCTGAAGAGATTGAGGATGTATTAGTAGTGGTCATTCAAGCATTACTGGATTGTTGAATGGTTCTAGAGGACTGGAAAACTGCAAATGTCACACCATTCTTGAGGAAAGGAGGGAGACAAAAGCCAGGAAACTATAGGCCAGTTAGCCTGACTTCAGTGCCAAGATGATGGATGACACTTCAGGGCACTTGGAGGCATGTGATAAAACAGGCCAAAGTCAGCATGGTTTCCTTAAAGGAAAATCCTGGCTGACATCGCATGTCAATCATTTGGATGATGGAACTGATGGCGTTGAAGCCAAGTTTGAAGACGATACAAAGATGGCTGAAGAGATAAACTGTGTTGAGGAAACAGGGAGACTGCAAAAGGACTTAGACAGGTTAGGACAGGGGTTGGCAACCCGCAGCTCCGGAGCCGCATGCGCCTCTTTCATCTCTGGGCTGCGGCTCCCCGTGGTTTGTTAGTTTTTGAAATGTAATTCGAAATTTGAAGATTATGGTGATCTTGTACAATCTAAATAAAACGTTGTGGAGACCCCATTTCCTGGCACATCCGAACTGGCTCACAATTAACCATCATTCTGGCTAAGGGAGATAGCCTACGGGGGTTTGAGAGTACGTGTCTTTTGGAGCATCCGCGCCCACGGGGACGGGTTGAGGGAGGCTTTAAAGCAAGGCTGTTTAGTTCGAATAAAGTTATCTTTGACTGCAGTGTCGTTATTTTAGCGCTGCGTGTAGCACACCGCTACAACGTGTTTTTTTATCGCTATTAATATACGTCACCACTGCCAATGCCTGACACCCGCCAGTGCGCGCTTTCGTTTAATTCTTCGATCCAAGGTAGGCTAACTATGGAGTAACCTTCAACCCAACGTCTTTTTTTTGGAGTTCAAAATGTTTTTGTTGCATGCAGAAATGTAATTTTGTTTTCTCTGCAGGAGTTCATCAATTTCATAAATGCAACTCATTATAGTTTGTTTATACATAGCATAAAGGCAAAAAAAAACCGTTGTATGCAGTGTTATTTCATTTTAAATGTCAAACTGGTTTTGTGGCTCCCAGTGTTTTCTTTTCTGTGGGAAATGGGTCCATATTGGCTCTTTCAGTGGTAAACGTTGCCGACCCCTGGGTTAGGAGAATGGGGAAAGAAGTGGCAGTTGGAATATAGTGTAGGGAAGTGTATGGCCATGTACTTTGATAGAAGTAATAAAGGCAAGGAGGAGCAAATTCAGAAATCAGACTTGGAAGACGTTATCCAGGATTCCCTAAAGGTTATCTTGCAGGTTGTGTTGGAAGCGAAGAAGGCATATGTAATATTAATGAACATTTTGGAAGTATAAACACAAGGATGTAATGCAGAGACTTTTTAAAGCAAAGGTCAGAGCACACTTGGAGTACTGTAAGCAGTTTTAAGTCACATACGTATCAAAGGATGTGCTAGCCTTGGTGAAGGTCTATGGAAGGTTTCTGAGAATGAAAGGGTTAACTTATGAGGAGCGTTTGCTGGCTTTGGGTTTGAATTTGCTGGCATTTTGAAGAATGAGGGTGGACCTCACTGAAACCTACCAAATATTGAAAGATCTAGATAGAGTGGACATAGAGAGGATGTTTCTAATATGGGGAAGACAAGGAAAACTTCAAAAGGGGATCCTCAAGAAGGCAGCATCCACCATTAAGGACCCCCATCCCACAGGATATGCTCTCTTCTCATCAAGAAGGAGATACTGGAGCCTGAAGACACACACCCAACATTTCAGGAATAGCTTCTTCCCCTCCACCAGTGGATTTCTGAATGGACAATGAACCCATGAACTCACTTTTTTTTTGCATTACTTATTTAATTGAATATTTTAACTATGCTTCTCACTGTAATTTATAGTTGTTATTTATTGCAATGTACTGCTGTCACAAAACAACAAATTTCATAACACACACAAAATGCTGGTGGAACGCAGCAGGCCAGGCAGCATCTATGAGGAAGAAACACTGTCAACGTTTCGGGATGAGACCCTTCGTCAGGACTAACCGAAAGAAAAGGTAGTAAGAGATTTGAAAGTAGGAGGGGGAGGGGGAAATGCAAAATGATAGGAGAAGACCGGAGGGGGTGGGATGAAGCTAAGAGCTGGAAAGGTGATTGGCGAAAGTGATACAGAGTTGGAGAAGGGAAAGGATCATGGGACAGGAGGCCTAGGGAGAAAGAAAGGGGGAGGGGAGCACCAGAAGGAGATGGAGAACAGGCAGAGTGATGGGCAGAGAGAGAGAAAAAAAAAGGGGAAGAGGGAAAAAACCTGATGGCATGAACATTGACTTCTCTAACTTCCGTTAATGCCTCCCCTCCCCTTCTTACCCCATCCCAGATTTATTTAGTTTTCTCCCCCCTCTCCCTTTCTTTCTCCCTAGGCCTCCTGTCCCATGATCCTTTCCCTTCTCCAGCTCTGTACCCCTTAGGCAAATCACCTTTCCAGCTCTCAGCTTCACCTCCGGTCTTCTACTATCATTTCGCATTTCCCCTCCCCCCTCCTACTTTCAAATTTCTTACTATCTTTCCTTTCAGTTAGTCCTGACGAAGGGTCTCGGCCCGAAACGTCGACAGTGCTTCTCCCTATAGATGCTGCCTGGCCTGCTGTGTTCCACCACCATTTTGTGTGTGTTGCTTGAATTTTCAGCGTCAGCAAATTTCCTCGTGTTTGTTAATTGTTGCTTAGTGGAAACAGCACAGTGCAAGACATAAAAAAAACTATACATTACAATAAAAAAAACAAATTAATAGTGAGCCAGTGTTCATGAGTTTTCGGATTGTTCAGAAATCTGATGGTGGAACAAAAAAAATCTATTCCTAAAATATTGAGTGTGCACCTTTAGGCTCCTGTACCTCCTTCCTGATGGTACTAGTGGGAAGGGAGCATGTCCTGTTTGGTGGAAGTCCTTCATGATGGATGTCACCTTTTCGAATCACTGGCTTTTGAAGATGTTCTTGACAGTGGAGAGGTTTGTCCGCCCATGGTGGAGTTGGCTGAATCTACAGCCACTACAGCCTCTTTTGATCCTGTGTATCGGAGCATTCATTCCGGCCTAGATCATTTACCCTGAGGCTCAAGCTCTGACTCCAACAAGAGGACAGTCACCGAACTAAAGATGCCTTTGGGAGTGAGCTCCATTATGGGAGATGCGTTCCACCAGCATTTTGTGTGTGTTGCTTGAATTTCCAGCATCTGCAGATTTCCTTGTGTTTGAAATTTCGTGACATGTTCCTGTGATGTTAATCCTGATTCTGATTCTCATGCTCTGCCTCCTAGCTGATGGTGTTAGTGAGAAGAGAGTGTGCCTTGGGTATTGGGTGTGCTGGATGATGGATGTTGTTTATATAATCTCAAGAGTTGATGATTAGATCTCTGTTTCCTTTTCTTTGAAGCAATTTGATGCAACTAAATGTGGCTTGTTAGACCATCTTGAATGAGAGGTGTGGGTAGAAGAAACTGGAGCTCCCCCTTTACTGATGCTGTAATGCAGCAATAGTTGATACACTGAGAAAAAACAACAAAAAGTCAGGAAAGCAGGGAACAGTTAAGTGGTTTTCATCATGAGTTAAGACTCCACCTGCACTGTTAGTGTTTTTTTTTGGGTTAACACATATAGCAAATAACTTAAGCTACCAGTCATCAGATATGAATTTGAACTGTGGATTAAATCTAAAATGTAGCTCTGAACAGTGGGTTCCTAAGAACCGTGAAGCAGGTGAATTGGAAGACACCAGAGTTAATTTGAAGACCGACATCTCTATTGTAAATTAATTTGTATTTGGGAGTCTGGGGTTTGGGTGTGAAGAGGGAGGTGTGAAGGTGATGCGTAGTTCAAAGGAAGCATTATTTTAAGTATGGAATTTTTCCTGATATTTTTTGTCTTTAGCATATAAAATGCTGTGTAATGTTGGGTTAAGCAGGCCCTTTTCCTCCAAAAGGGGTTTCAATTTGGTACCTGCTGTATCTCATTTTGTTGAATAAAGAGACTGCTTCAATTCTACCACTATTTCTCTCTGGTGACTTTTTTCCAGCAACAACGTGCACCTTCACCCAAGCTTTGCATCCAAAGAGATGTGTAGTTACGATGACAGCATCACCTACCTGGATCTTGATGTCCTTCAATAGGTAATTTAATAGATTGTGTCAGAGACACAAGAGACTGCACATACAGGAATCTAGGACATTAAGTTAACTCAGGATTGATTTAGATCTTCAACTCAAAATGTCGACCATGCATTTCCCTCCACAGATACTACCTGACCTGCCAAGTTCCTTCAGTAGTTTGATATCTTTCTGCAATATCAAAAGCTCTTGCTATTTTTAGTTAAAGAATGGAAAAATTCCCATCTGTGAAACCACAATCCCTTTAATGTCAACATCTCCAACGCAGAGCCTTATCCAATGTGTTCTGAAAATCCACAATGGAGCATTCATTGCATTTCCTCTGCCACAATGTTCTGTTGTGTCCAGAAAAAATGCACCACTTAATTTTAGTTATAAAACTGCATGTTGAATCCAATAGGTTCTGCACTCTCTGAAGAGCATACATAACACGTTGGTTCATAATTGTGGAGAAGGTGGACAAAATTAGTAAAACAAACAAAAGTGTTCAGATGTCTAAAATTCTGCAAATCTTTGCATTAAGATGACAGGTTTGCTTTCATTATCCTTCTCTTTCCATATTGACAGACACTAAATTCAGAGTGGCCTTCCACTCAGAGATACCTCACTAAACTATGAAGTAAGAACACCAAACTGTTAAAACTTGTACTATAAGAAACCATCCTTGCAATAATCATTCTTTTGTTGGTACTCTTGATTTTATTATTTTCCATTACATAGCATTTTCTTGTTAACTAACAGTAAGGTAATACAGTATAGGATCTTCCCCTTGGCTGTAGTAGGAGCTCAACTGTGTCATCTTGAAGAAGGGAAAATGGGTGTAGCTGGAGATAAAATTGGCAGTCCTCCAAGAAGCAAACATAGATTGACTCTTGTGTCTGGTGCAAGCTGAGAGGATACTGGAATCACACCTTAATTATGTTTGCTCTCCAGCATATCCAGTGCATTACATTCCAACTGAACAACCTTAAATTATCTGCCTGCTGATCTGTCACAGGAACAGTCCTCCTCCATGGCAAATCCATAAATACTAATGATTATACTTTATACTCATCAGCTTACTTAAAATGTTCACAATTATTAGTCCATTTAATCCATTGGCTAAACATTTGCCCATTGAGTTCATTCATGCTCTTCAAAGAAGCAGAATATTATTTTTCCTTGAATGAATCAGAATAAATAAATTAAATAAGTAGTGCAGAAAAAGAGAGCAAAAAAAAAAGAAAAACGTAATGTGGTAGTGTTCATGGGTTCAGCGTCCATTCAGAATTCTGATGGCGGAGGGAAAGAAGCCGTTGCTGAAGCTGTGGGAACACCAGTAGTAGAATGAGTGTGGGTTGTGTGAATCCTGAGGCGCTTGTACCTTCTACCTGAATCAGGAGCAGCTAAAAAAGATCATGGCCTGGGTAGTGAGGATCTTTGATGATGGATGCTGCTTTTCTACGGTAGCGTTTCATGTACATGTGCTTAGTAGATGGGAGGGTTTTACCTATGATGTACTGGGCTGAATCCATTACCTTTTGTAGGATTTTCCATTCAAAGGCATCAGTGTTCCCATACCAGGCCATAATGCAGCCAGCCAGCACAGTTTCCACACACATCTATAGAAGTTTGCCAAGATTTTTGATGGCATGCTGAATCTCCACAGACTCCGGAGTGAGTAGAGGCACCGATGTGTTGACTTTGCAAATATATTTATATGATGGGTCCAGGACAGGTCCTCTGCGATAGTGACACCCATGAATTTAAAGCTACTGAAACTCTCCACCTCTGATCCTCTGATGAATATTGACTCATGGACCTCTGGTTTCCCTCTCCTGAAGTCTACAATCAGCTCCTTGGCCTTGGTTCCAAGATTGACATTGAGTGAGAGATTGTTGTTATCACACCACTCAGCCAAATCTTCAATCTCCCTTCTGTATGCTGATCCATCACCCCCTTTGACACAGCCCACAATAGCGATGTCATCAGCAAACTTGTATATGATGTTGGAGCTGCTCTTGGCCACACAGTCATAGGTGGGAAGTGGGTTGAGCAGGGGTCTAAACACACATCCCTGTGGTTCTCCTGTGCCGATGGAGATTGTAGAGGAGATGTTCTTGCCAATCCAAACTGACTGGGGTTAGCAAATGAGGAAATCCAGTATCCAATTGAGCAAGGGGGTCTTGGAGTTCACTGATTAGTTTTGAGGGGATGATGGTATTAAATACTGAGCTGTCCTAGGTGATGGGGGTCCTTATTGATGGATTCTGCCTTTGTGAGGCATCACCTTTTGAAGATGACCTCAAAGTTGGGAGGCTGATGGAGCTGGTTGAGCTTGCAACTTCTACAGTTTTTTCCAATCCTGTGTAGTGGCTCCTCCACAACTACCTGGTGATGCAACCTGTTAGACTGCAGTCTATGGTACATCTATCAAACTTTGTGAGAGTCTTTGGTGAAATACCAAGTCTTGTCAAACACCTAATGAAATATAACCACTGTCCTTCTTTGTAATTGTATCAATATGCTATGCCCAGGATAAGTCTTCAGAGATGTTGACAACTAGCAAATTGGGCCGTTAATTGGATCTTTTTAGCAATTCTCAATACTTTGTCTTGCTTTCTCTTTTTTGTTGCTCATTACAACACGGAAAGACATTGGAAGCCCATCAAGCTTCATTAGCTTCTGAAAGAGCAATTCTATCAATCTAAACTCCTTGCTTCATATTTTCAATCCCGCTGCAACCCATTAACTCTCTTCAACTTTTTGTGCCCTGACATATGCCAAGAAGCAATTTACAATTGTCACTTAATCTACCAGTGCATCTTTGAGACCTGGGTGGAAACCAGAGCACTGAGCAGAAGTGCATGAGGTCTGGTAGGAAGATTAATCAGTTGTTGTAAATTGTTCTGAGATTAGGCTCGGATTAAATCAGGGGGATTGCTGGGCAGTCTGACTCGAAGGACCAGAAGGGCCTATTGCATGCTGTAAATAAATAACTAAATTCCCAGGAGTCACTTTGTTTTTAGGTTAGACTTACATTGATTCGATTGTATTTCTCTTTTCTACTGTGAATGCCTGCAAGGCAATGAATCTCAAGGTAGTATAAGGTAACATGAATGTACTTTGACAACAAATTTACTTTGAATTCTGAACTTTAAACCTCCCTCATACACTCCCCATTGGTTTCAACAAGCTACCAATAATTACATCATCCTTCTTTCATTCTAGCCTCCATTCTTTTAACTTTTATTTTTACAATAACGTTGTTCTGCTCAACACACTTTCCCTCCTTGACCTCCAGCTAAAGGCAGTGGTCAGCGCCCATCCATCCAACAATTTCAGGCCTCCTACTATCAGGCTGGAGGTACATAGCTATTCCCACTAGCTGTGAAACTACTGAACACCCTGCCACCACCCATGTCTCATCACATTATGAAGCATTATAATGTCTACTTTTTAACTTGTTTCATAAATGCACATTATTTGTTAATTTATTTATGATAATATTACTTAATGTGTTCTGTGTGAGATATGCATACTGTGTTGTACAGCCTCACCTGGAGGAATGTTGTTTCATTTGTCAGCATACATGCTTCAGTGATCTCCAGTGATAGCAAGGTTCGTAATCACGGTATCTTAATTTTACTGGCAAGCCATTATTTATTGTCCAGTTACACAGGAACATAAGGCGTGTGGACTTAATTACCAGGGAGCTATTTATGAAATAAGCAAAACTCGCCAATATTGATAGAGATTTATTAGGGGAATTGTGAGAAAATCTAATTCCGTCCCCTAATCACCATTTCCTGTTTACTCCATCTCTTTTTAGAAAGTATAATCCTGTTTTATTCCTCATCTTGATTTCTCAATCATTTGTTTTTGCCAAAGAGTTAGAATGGTGTTGATGCTACATTAACAAGAAATGTTAGTGGAGGAGATTGACTCAGGAAAGTTGTCTGTAGTTTCAACTTTTGCATCCTCAGCAGATAACTTAAGAAAAATCTGTTTTGTTACAACCTGTATGCGCATCAAGTACATTATTTTTGCTCACCTAATCACGATGGTTAATTAATTCACAACGACATAGATTGTAATTTACGAGATCAATACAATTTACACCACACAGTTCAGAACCATATAACATGATGGTAACTTAATGAATGCCACCCGGTAAAGCCCAATGCCATTTGAAACAGTGGCAGTAACTGTTTACACAATAGTAACAAAATTGATTTGCTTATAAGTCGTTTCCCTCCCCCCCCCCCACCATGTTCATGACAATATTATCACCTTGGCTCTAGATCTCTGTGCTGCTCCGTGGCTTGTATTTCATAGCTTTTCACCGATCCAACATTGGCTTTCACACTTTCAGATGCCAAGCCCTGACCTCTGGAATTTCCTCCCTAAACTGCTCTGGATTTCCATCTCTACCCCACCGCCACCACCTCCTTCCCCGTCACACAACAATTCTTTGAAACATTGTTCTTTTCAAACAGTTTTTCAAACTTACATGTTCATTTAAGCTTTGGTCACATCCATACAGAATCTCAGAATCTGCAGATCTCCTGGGATTTTCATGCACAACAGTCTCTACAGTTGGTGTGAAAAGTATAAAACTTCTAGTCAGTGGTTGTTCCGTGGGTAAAAATGCCTTGTTAATGAGAGAGGTCAGAGGAGAATGGCCTGACTGGTTTAATTATGACAGTAACTCAAATAACCAGTTGTTACAAAAGTGGTGTGCTGAGGAACATCTTTGAATGCACAGCATGTCAAAGCTCGAGGTGGATGGGCTACAGCAGCAGAAGACCATGACAGACTCGAGGGGCCAAATGGTCTACTTCTGCACCTATTGTCTATTGTCTAACATACACTCAGTGTCTACTTTATTAGGTACAGGAATCGCCTATCAGCTGTCCAATAAAACTGGGAACAAATACAGCCTGTAGTATAAGGAAAGTCGCAAAAGACCCCATCCAAAGAGGTAAGTCCAAACAAAGGTCTTGGATGAGAAAGGCAAAGAGGTTGAATGAAAGTGCAAAATGTGAATGAGATGTGGCAAAGGAACACATTTGACCAAAGTTCAAAAAATGGGAACTTGGCTGGACGATTGCAGATGCAGCACAGAGAAAAGTCATGAAGAGAGATGAAAACATTGCAGGAAAAGCAAGTGTGCATGGTTCTGAATGTGATTTGTGAAATGGAACTTAAAGAAGCTGAACAGAAAGACATCTGAAAGGTTGTTTTTGCGAGGGAGCAGATTGATACTCAGGAATTAAGGTTTCCCTTAACAAATGCTGTTCAGCCTGTCAGGTTGTTGCCAGCTACTTTTTTTTGTGCTGCAGTCCAAAGCAGATCGTAATGCCATTATTGTTTTCCCCTGATGCTTTTCTTTTCCACACTGGATGCAGGATTGGAGCTTTGCTCAGGATAAAGGAGCAATCCACTGTGGCCTTTCATCAAGTTCAGCTGAGTGAGCAACTAGAAAGGGGTCAAAAATTAATGCTTCGGCCAAAATGTTAATAGAGGAAGCCCAGTGGAATTCCCTTCAACTTCAGGATGGCAGTCTGCAATCGGAAAATTGATCTCAAAGAAGTGATCTCTGTTGAGACTGTGATCTAAATCACCAGAGAGACACTGAATCTGGTGATATAAAGGTCTTTATTCATCATGACAAGCAGGCGTAGTCTCTGAAACACAAAAGTGCATCTAATTTTTATTTTCTTATGATCAAAAGTTACAGCTGGTGAATCAGTACAATTTCAGTCATGACGATGACATTGTTTACTTCAATTCTTGGGATTGACAATATTCCTTTGAATTACATTACAATACAGTGGGAGACCGAATAATCAAACTCCTTTGCTGGGACAAAGTAATTCACTCCGATGAACCCGTGATCAGCTTCATTACTCTGTGCAAATTGAACCAGGTTACCGTGTTGAGGTCCAAGAGTGGAAAACAAACCAGTATTCAGTGGCGTCTGCCTTCATTTCACCCGTCTCCCTTTCTTGTCGCTACTCCCGTTAGGGAGTATTCTGGAGTTACGTGAGTAGAGCACTATTAATTCATACAACAGCCAGGCTTCAGTTCCCTATTGCAAATATAACTAAGTTCAGGAAGTTTGCAATTAGCTTTCAGTTTTTTTTATAAATTTCAGACACTAAATTGAAGTTAAAAGCACAGACTTTTAGTTCACAGACTAAGAGACTGGATATGCAAGAGCCAAAAATTAAAACAATGGGTTTACGTTAATTGGCCTGCATCAAACCAGGCAACAGGGCTAAATTATTTGCACCATTGTGACTTGAGTGCAAACTGGCAGTCCAGACAGATATTATCACTTAGCAAATAAAACATGGTAACACCCACAAATGACTGGGAGGAACTCAACAAGTCAGGCAGCATCTATGGAAATGAATAAACATTCGACGTTTCCATTGATGCTGCCTGACTTGATGAGTTCCTCTAGAATTAGTGTAGACTCATCTGGGAATTCATTGTGTGTATCTGACTGTGTGTGAGAAAATCTGAAAAGCAAAGCCTAAGATAGTGCAAAAGTATTTAACTTTATAGATAAAAGGGATGCAGCAGTACCATGGGCTCAAGTGTGAAGAGGAGAGAGCTCACAGAGTTTATACACCATAAACCTGAGAAGGACTGGACAAAAGCTGGATGGGTTAAGACCTGGAGCCCAGAGGAACATTGGCAATGATGGAAAAGCCAATCAAAGAGGAAGGGAGATCAAGCAGCAGCAATTTTATATCATGCACATTTGGGAAAGAGAACAACACATCAGGATTCACAGAGTGTACAATTAGCAGAGCTACTGGAGGAAAGGGAACAGTGAGACAGTGTACAAGTAGAATAGGACAGAATGAAGGAACAGAACACTTACAGAGACACAGAAATGTGGGTAAAAAACAGGCAGAACAATACAAGAATGAATTAGTCAGGGATCTGGGCAGACTGAGAGGTAAATGGGATAAGGCCCAGCAGGTGGGTGCTCACTGGGAAGCAGCCGGGGAATAACTGCTGAGGAAGGTGGTGAAGTGTGATGCAATGCAGATTTTTGACACAAGTTAGAAGAAATGGTTGAAATTCATCAGTTGCTCCTCTAAGAAGCGCACATATTGGTTAAAGTGAAATGCTCGAGAAACACGTGGGACAGTATGAACTCAGGGTTGCAGGATGGAACTTGGGCGACTAATGGGAATGCCGGCAACAAGGAAAGATATGGGAACTTTAAGGAAGAAATGAGGTAGTTACTTAGGGGAGGAGATAATGTCAGTTGTTCAGAAGGCCAATGAACCTGCAATTGATGATGCAGAATGAAAATGCCGGGCCTATGAGGAATACTAAGACTGGGCAACCCAGGGAGAGATGATTCATGAAAATTCCTGAGCTCAACCCACCAGGAGGATATAAACTTGGGGATAATGGTGGGATCCACCTACCCCACAATAGCTTCATGGGCCAGGGAAGTAGATCGAAAGAGAGAGAAGAGGGATCGTAAGGTGGCTGTATCTGCTGTGAAGAAGCATGGACCTTGCTTTGCTTGCCATTGACCAGCGCACCTCGTGAGGGACTGCCACACCAGACAGAGAAGGGCAGAGGAGATAATATGTGACAGCTGTGGTCTCCCAGGATACTGTTGGAGAGAGAGTCCTAACAGGGGAAGGAAACGTGACAGTCACCCACCAACACAGGTAGAGATCACAACAGATCCCAAGTCCCCAATGCCAACAGTACTCTCACAGTACAATCTGTCTGCTGACCAGGTTATAGGACTGGTAATGACAGCCTCAGGGTCAGACAAATAGCTGGTGGCAGCCCCTATTGTCAGCACTGGTGATGTACACAACAGCATTGTTAGGTGGCCGGCAATGCAATACATTAGTGGACACAGGGACATCGGTATCGAATACTGTCCTACCCTTGTTGATGTCTGGAGAGGGTATTTATATTACAGATGTAGGGGAAAGAATAGTGACGTCAGAAAGAAGCAATATCGGTGGAGTGCAGCTTCTGGCGTATTTGTGGGTCTGTCCAGCTAATGAGGGTATCATACTTGGTATAGAAATACTGAAAGGTGCAGGGGCTGCCATATACTTCAAAAAGAGGGAAATAACATGGAAAGTCAGGGGCAGAGAGCATATACAACGAACAGTACAGCCACGCCAGCTCCTGTCATCAAGGACTAGAGTCAAATTAATGTCTATGTGTAACTTTGTCAGCAGTTCACAGAAATATGGGCTAGATATGAGCAAGACTGTGATCAGGTGAAGCGAACAGAGGGGTATCTGCATAAAACCCATAAGAGCTGATGCACTGAGAGCAGTCCGGAGGACAGAGATAAAACTCCAGGGAATACTAAGCGGGAGCTCGTCAACCACTAACTCATCTACATGGCCAGTAAAGAAATCAAATGGATCATATTGGCTAACAATATACCACCCTCAATAAGAGCACACCAAGATGGCATCCCATTGTGGCCAGGTCTGCTATCGTCCTGAATGGCGTGTCTCCAGAACAACATATTTTTTTCAGTCCTGGACATTGCTAATGGATTCTGAGACTCCCGTTAGCACCTGAGTCCCAAGACCAATTTGCCTTCACCCTGTGTGGGTAGCAGTGTACGTGGAACAGACTTCCCCAGAGGTTCAGCAATAGGTCAGCCAATTTTCATAAAGTCATGGTGCAGACTTTGGGAAAGTTCAATTTAGCACCAT